>NC_135550.1:14285907-14345907 GCF_964340395.1 Glandiceps talaboti | reverse complement strand
GCTACAGTGTTATAGTTACAGTGATATAGCTACAGTGTTATAGCTACAGTGTTATAGCTACAGTGTCATAGTTACAGTGATATAGCTACAGTGTTATAGCTACAGTGATATAGCTACAGTGTTATAGCTACAGTGATATAGCTACAGTGTTATAGCTACAGTGTCATAGCTACAGTGTTATAGCTACATTGTTATAGCTAGTGTTATAGCTACAGTGTTATAGCTACAGTGTTATAGCTAAAGTGTTATAGCTAAAGTGTTATAGCTATAGTGTTATAGTTACAGTGTTATAGCTACAGTGTTATAGCTACAGTGTTATAGCTACAGTGTTATTCCTGATATAGTTAACCCTGCCCCCTCCTTCACACAACGATTTTATGTGTTATAGTTAGTGATATAGCTACAGTGTTATAGCTACAGTGATATAGCTACAGTGATATAGCTACAGTGTTATAGTTACAGTGTTATAGCTACAGTGTTATTCCTGATATAGTTAACCCCCGCCCCCTCCTTCACACAACGATTTTATGTGTTATAGTTAGTGATATAGCTACAGTGTTATAGCTACAGTGTTATAGCTACAGTGATATAGCTACAGTGATATAGCTACAGTGTTATAGCTACAGTGTTATAGCTACAGTGTTATAGCTACAGTGATATAGTTACAGTGATAAAGCTACAGTGATATAGCTACAGTGTTATAGCTACAGTGATATAGCTACAGTGTTATAGCTATAGTGTTATAGCTACAGTGATATAGCTACAGTGTTATAGCTACAATTGTCTAGCTACAGTGTTATAGCTGCAGTTGTCTAGCTACAGTGTTATAGTTACAGTGTTATAGCTAAAGTGTTATAGCTACAGTGTTATAGCTACAGTATTATAGCTACAGTGTTATAGCTACAGTGTTATATTTACAGTGTTATAGCTATAGTGTTATAGTCACAGTGATATAGCTACAGTGTTATAGTTACAGTGTTATAGCTAGTGTTTTAGCTACAGTGTTATAGCTACAGTGTTATAGCTACAGTGTTATATTTACAGTGTTATAGCTATAGTGTTATAGTCACAGTGATATAGCTACAGTGTTATAGTTACAGTGTTATAGCTACAGTGTTATAGCTACAGTGTTTTAGCTACAGTGTTATAGCTAGTGTTTAGCTAGTGTTATAGCTACAGTGTTATAACTACAATGTTATAGCTAGTGTTTTAGCTACAGTGTTATAGCTACAGTGTTATTCCTGATATAGTTAACCCCCACCCCCTCCTTCACACAACGATATAGTTAACCTCCCCCCCCATGCTGTCTTCAGGACCTCTGTGCCGTAAATTCTGCTTGTTCCCTAAAAACGTGTTCATTTATTCCACGGACTTCAAACGTTACTATTCACATGGCAACCTGCAAACGTATCTGAAAGTCGGCAGATCCTAGTGTTATGCCCTAAGGATATTACATGTAATATACTGTGCTCCAGCACAAGCTATAGTGTCACTGTTCCTCGTCTTTATCTCCTCTTTAACTTAGCAAGACAATATCAGTATTGCCTGTACAGTGATAGATGCACGCTGACAGGGAAATTAAATTGATCGCTCTACTCGATGACATCTCAATCTTTATATCCTGCAAAGAAGAAAGGGTTATAGGTCAAAGCAAACGGTTGTTAGCTCTAGATCTGTTCAGAGTGTATACATACACGCTTAGTCTTGATCAATATTATGTTGTACATGTAAAATACACGTATTCGTAGACGTCGTCGTGTAGTCAGCTTAAGTAATATTGACATGCTTTTACTATCTAAGTATATAACCTGCCGATTGCTGTCTAAGTAATATCGACGTGCTTTCACTTTGTGTCTATAGCTATTACTTGCCGATTGATGTCTAAATGTTCTGAAAATTGTACGATTAAACACTCATGTATGTATGTATGTATGTATGTATGTATGTATGTATGTATGTATGTATGTATGTATGTATGTATGTATGTATGTATGCATGTATGCGTGTATGCGTGTGCGTGTATGCGTGTTTGTATGTATGTATGTATGTATGTATGTATGTATGTATGTATGTATGTATGTATGTATGTATGTATGTATGTATGTATGTATGTATGTATGTGTGTGTGTGTGTATGTAGGTATGCATGTATGTATGTATGTATGTATGTATGTATGTATGTATGTATGTATGTATGTGTGTATGTGTGTATGTGTGTATGTGTGTATGTATGTATGTATGTATGTATGTATGTATGTATGTATGTATGTGTGTATGTATGTGTGTATGCGTGTATGCATGTATGTATGTATGTATGTATGTATGTATGTATGTATGTGTATGTATGTATGTATGTATGTATGTATGCATGTATGCATGTATGCATGTATGCATGTATGTATGTATGTATGTATGTATGTATGTGTGTATGTGTGTATGTGTGTGTATGTATGTATGCATTTATGTATACATTTGTTGTAAACAGTTGATATTGAAAATTCCACTAAATTGCTCGATTCCATAAGACGAGTGACAAGAGCACAGTGCCACCAACTAACAAAGAGCATTTCCGAACTACACGAAACATTTTACCTATACATGTGTCGGAGAGGAGGACGGTAATTGCCTTTGCGTATTAAATTACGCAGCGATAGGATACAAAACGAAATTTGTAAGCGCAGTTCAGGTGGTGAAATGTTTCTTTTCAAGCAGAAAGGGTGTTAAAAAGATGCCGTCAACCATGCATATTAAATGAGTTAAGTTTGACAAAGAACTCAAGTTTGAAATAAAGGAAACAATTAAAAGTTTTATCCTTGTACTAAATATTTTGCTCTCACAAAATTAATTATTTCTTCCACAAATGTATTGTTCCTATGTCACCTGTGGGCCACCGTACAGATTTTCCTCACGATAATTCGTCAATCTTAAAAGAAAAGCATATTAACCTTTTTTTTTAAATATGCATGACGAAATATTACACAATTTCACTGTTGGTGATGTTATTGTAATACTAATAGGAGATATTGATGCAAGGTCAGGGAGACCAGATGGCTATATTGAAAATGATTATGTTTGATTCTGTTTCCTTGATCTCATACAAAGGTTATATAAGGATACTGTTATAAACTCGTATGGAAAAACAAATTATAGATCTATGTTTATCTACCAATATAAAAAAAAAGTAAATGGTAGAAAAATGGGTGATTTGTATGGTAACTTTACCTACCACTCATATAATGGATCGAGTCTTATTGACTATACGTATTTTTTTTACAGAAAAGTCTTTTTTAATGAAATTCAGTATTTGAATGTTCTATCAGTATCCCATTTATCGGATCACTTCCCTTTTCATTCAACTTTTAAAATTTCAGATATTATAGATAGTGTTGATATAAATTCGTTTTAGCTAAATATGGACATATGGACTATAGCACAGGCAATATTGATGACGCAGTGACAGGTCTCAATAATTTGAGAAATACCCCAGCAGACACGTCACTCAAAATTTGTAAGAAGAAAATATAGCGAAAGGTAGAAAAAAAGAAAAAATGGTATGTGTCTGTGCTTGTATGAAGTGGTGCTTGATGACTGTCAGATGGCAGGAGAGTCCAACTCCATCGACTCTACAAGCTTGCTTGTTTGTATATAATGAACAAACAAATATGCACATTGTATAAATACATACAATCATAGGATGTGACATAAATTCGTATACTATTACACCATATTCCTGATCCGCATTTTGTGGTCATGTCAGAAAGAAGTGCCACAAGAGGGCGCCCCACTAGGCAAAATGAGCGCTATTAAAATCACCACATAGCTCGCAGTACATAGAGAAAACTACAAAATGTTAAAACTAGTATGTGAATTCCTAAAATGTATGTGTCTGAAACAAACACCAGAATGTTCCGACTGGTTGAGAATGCAACCAACTTTTCCCGATAAGCACTGACAAAAGTTTTGTGAACGGAGGCGCTCAACTGTACTGGTCCGTCCAAACGCTGCCTCTGAACAGCACTCCTCGTGGCCGAAGTATACATTCTTTTGTTTTTCTGACAACCGGAATATGACATGCCACAGAGTTTACGTCGTATGTCGAGATGAAGTTAAGATTTTGTCGAGATTTTTGTGTGATGAGTAAACATCAAATACCTATAATCACAGTGTGTAGTGTGAGAGCTACCCTTATTGTTGTTCTGTCTCTCATGCCCTGCCCCTACAAGAAGAAGAAAAAATTAAATGGGCGTCCTCTATAGTTGGATCACTGATGGTAAATGGCGACACCACAAGTTCATATCTGGGCGAAAATAAGCATTTGCGACTGAAATTAAGGATCAGTCTTACAATAAAACCACAAATTAGGTCATAGCTTCCTTTTTTACTTTATAATTGTCATTTCTAAGCCATACAAAGTACTAGTGCAATCACGAATTGAAAACATCACAAACATGTACACACACTCACAAACTCACGCACTCACACACTTACTTTCTTTACTTTAACTGACTGACCTGCCTATCTTCTTTAAAAGTTAAGATGAGAAACAAAAAAAAGAGGGTGGGCCGAAACATGTAACCATGGTAACAACTCGGAGTTAGTATATTAAGATCACTAGTTATTCGCAGGATTGCTATATACTATCGATATCAACCCATTTCAATCTACCGTATTCAACGTCAAGGTCATAGTTTTAATTTTAAAGATTTATTGAAATTCCAAATACCCAATGTGGAGAAATTCTCATGGCGGCAAGGTATCCGACAAACACGCATTTTATAAAACTCAAACTTTGTCAAATAATAAGCATTTCAAAACATATATAACAGCATTATTATAAACTGGATCGCCTCAACTAACCTCACCTCAAAAGGCTTACAACGCTTCTAACTGGTTTTCGTCCACTTAACAGAGAATCGTTGAATAAGGCAAACATTCATATGGAGGGAAGGGGGGAGGGGAGGGATGCAGAAATAAAAGAAGTCTATATAGGTGTTATCAAATATTTTGATTATCGATGAAGTTTGTCAACGAGATGCATTCAAAATGTCTGTGATCGTCGCCATTAGAGTTTGTCGTAGGTGGATTCACTTGTTGATATGACTCCTAGCTGGAATTAATACTAGCAACTGTGGAGCTCTACTATTTACAATAAATGCACTGTGTTGGCCATAGACAACTACAAATTCTTCATCATTTCTTAATTGCATAATGCCATAAACTTTGAAAGAAAACATTTACTTTGGAGGGAAGGTTTAAGGTGAGAGACTGAGCCCCCATAAACATAAATATCTTTTGGATAGTGCTAAACCATTGATATAAATTCACGACTTCATGACATTCAAATAGTTTGTTTTGTTTTATTTCACTTCATTTCGTTTCCAGGGTGACCAACGGGAGCAATTCCTAGTTACAGGCTCCTTAAAAATAAAGCAAAAAGGCTACTGACGTTAAAAATAGCACAATACAGAAGACCTAGCAAAACCTCTAAAAGTACCTAAATTAGAATGGATGTCAATCTGAGGATAAAAATTCGAAAGTACGTCTTTGCAAAACAGAGTAGTTACATGTAAAGAAACCAGTCTCAACAGCAGTAGTCCCAAAAACACACATTTACCTAGTATTCCTTTTGTGGTAAGTTAAAATTCAAATTTGTGAGAATCATAAAAACTGTTACCACACTTTAATAAACAGAGAGTTGATACTATTTGCCTTTTGTTGCCTGTATACCACAGGTTCTTGAATCGGTCGGTATGATATAATAGAGTGATAGTAAAATACCATGTGAATACAACATTTCCATGTTTCATTCTCAGGCTGATGTAGTACGTGACTAGTGTAAAAACCTACCTATAGAGGGCGTACGTTCAGCGGTGCAGAGTTCACAGCTAAAGTACCTGTTGGTTTTACGTTTAGTAATCATGGTAAGCTTGGTAAGCTAAGATTCAATCCATGGATGTATTAGTACTCAATAATTGCGTTATTACTTATTTTAGAACACTCAAAAAACTCCCATTATAATCGCTACGCGTTTAGCAGGAGAAGTGTTTTTAGGAATGTTCTAACATTTGAAAGCTATCTGTAAATACAGGTATTGCAAATCACTTTAGCTCTAAAGCTCTGAGTGATCGGCTGAACTCTGACAAGAGGATACGTTGTGAGGAGTCGACACGACCTCATAAATGGTGTAATATGGGTAACGTGTTAGTGGTAGACCTACTCCCTGTCGCATCGTCTCCCTCCCTGCAGTATATAATGCAAGCCCCACAATATTTTGATAAAATAACAAGTAAATCATAGTACTCACTATACATTTGTATTATTAATGGCCAGTTATTTATTACAACATCCTCAAAAATAACAAATTGATAGATCGATTGATTGATTGATTGATTGATCGATCGATCGATCATAATTAAATTGTGGAAAAGTGATTGTGTTGGTACTATCTGAATGTATGAACAGTAAATATAAAAACGTTATACACAGGTAGCTATACTTGATTGTATAATACGATGTACTACAAACAGGTAATGGAATATAGGAAGCATAATTGGCAGATAGTTTACGTTGCTTTCTGTCATCATTTCCCTAAAACTTATATTAGGACCAACTTTGATAGGAAGTTATGTCAACTGCACGTATAATGCATTTGTCTCCCATGGATTTGTTATGTGTACTGATCATCCGATCTGCTCAATGATTTGATCACACTAGCTGAAAAAACGAAAACTAATTTGAAATAACAATTATCTATGTATCTCATAATAGTTATCGCATTTTTAAAAGGTCACTGTCAGATTGGAATTTACATTTGGATGTAGATTAACAATTTGTCAGCGCTTTAGGAAAGGTTATCAACTTCAAGATTAATCCTATCTAATCCATAATGTACAAATGATAAGATAAGACCAATGCAAAAAAAACTGATCATATGTCTGAGGATTGAATAAACCATAGCCAGTGGGGCTCCACTGTTCTATGGATTAAAACTTGTAGTAGAAAGGTCTGTTATGACGTCACTAAACATGGCCGCCCACTACCTGGACCTGTAATGATTATAAGATTATTGTAAAGCATTGAAAACTTAGGTTTTCGACATTGAAAACTTTTGGTTTTGATTTTCGGAAAATACCATAATATTGTTTTTTCCTGTCGTCCGCAAATTGCACCTTACTTGTTAATAGTGTCGACAAATGGAATGATGCAAGTGCCAAGTTATGACGTAGTTTGAGTGTTGTACTTATATTACTTGGACTAGTTGTAGGTATTCTACATCACTTCTTCAGGGCGTTCAATCGTGCAATTTCGAGGACTACAGATACGTGTATGGCTTCTTGATGCGTTGGAATGCTGGGAGTGCCATAATACACAGGCATTGATTAGGCCCTCTTCACAACATATTGTCGCAGGTCCTCTCGTATGGGTAAATGAAATGCGTCACTGATCATTACGGCAATTTATCTTCTATGCTTTTTTTTACAAAACAAGCGTCAATTTTCGCTGAAATAGAAGATATTACCCCGACGTTCAATTTATTCACCGTAAGCCGAAGTATCACAAAATGGCGCAGAGGAGGTTTCAATATAGAAGTTTAAATTTCAATAATTTTTACATTTGTATATATTACCATCCAGCAAGCATTGCCCAATAACAGGAGGGGGGGGTCAGTGTTAGTGCAGGAAGAAACCGGGAGACCAGAGTACCCGGGGAAAATCTGCGTTGGTCGTTGGTTACTCTTTTTAATTGTAGCGTGGTAAAGTTAATCAAACTCATAAAGGGTTCGAACCCCAACCGCAGTGATAAGAGGCAAATGGTATTAACAACTCGGCCACCGACAATCCACCAGCAATATTAATAGTTTAGTGTTGTGGGTGTTGCTGTTGTTGTTTTTTCAGCCGAAACTAGTACTCCATCAAATATCAAAGTCTCACATCACGTGACTCATTGAACATTTTCCAATGATTATTATACACATATACAGCTTATACAAGTACTGTTATAATGCCTACATCTCTCCAAGCATCCAAGTCTGTCAAATTCATGATTTTTTAAAAGATTAAAACACACAGTACAAGTCGACACAGACAATATTCAATTAAACTTTAACGGTAAACGAATAAGATATACTCTGTGTTTTAAATGTCATGGTGTGACGGGGGAATTATTTCTTTGGGGTTTACATATCCCGGTTGTCGGCTATTGTCTAGCGTGGTTTATTTGCAATCTTCCCTTCGGACAAAAGGCAATATAGCATTTTGACAATCCATCCACAACGATTGACTCTCTCCAAAATAGTGACATGCTTACATTATATTATATTATATTATTTTATTTTACTGATATGTGGACTCAGTCAATTTCGCCATTTTGTTTTGGTCACAATTTTGTTTTATTTGATGATGATAAAGTTGCGCCAACAGAGGGGTTTAACTGGAGATAATTTTAGTTTTGTCGAATTAAATGGTTAATTCGACCATTATAGCATTCGTTCATCAACTTACATAACATAACATTACATTACATTACATTACATTACATTACATTACATTACTATGGCAAATAAATGTAAATTAAACTTTATGAGTCAACGGTAGAGTTTTGCGTGTAGTGTCAAAACTTTCATAAATCTAACAAATTGAATGTGGACGTATTACAAAATTTCATCATGGAACTGTCGAAAACGATTGTTTTTTGTTGTTGTTGGGAGGGGGACTACAGAAAAGGGACTACTGACCAATTGGATTGTCTTTGTACACCCGTCAGTCGGGAACATGTTATTTCCAGGGGTTTATAATTATCAGAACAAACTATTTTACTGACTTGATGATGTTCTAGGGCAAAAAGCTCGTCGTTTCTGGAAACAAAATAAATCATAACAAAACACATTGCGTATCATACATGTTACCGTGTATAGATAGATAGTTTAGTATTCATGTTTCCGATTGTATTCATATGCTTTTTTTAACTGTTTGTTAAATATACAGGGATCAGTTCAACTAACACATGACACTCAGAAACCAAGTTTTGAAAGTAATGGGTAAAGTTCAGTTTGACAATAACGCAAGATGACACAACTAGTTTCTACGGCTCTGTATGAATAAAATAAACTTGAATATATGCCAACTACGTATCAAAGAGGGATAACATAGAATGTCCACCTAGTCAAAATCAACCCCGTAAGAACACAACTTCTTGAACGCGCAGTGACTCTCGCAGAGAATTGAAAGGGAAATGTATGTTGAACTCGGAGAAGTATACGTACATAGTAAACTTATATTCTGAGCTTGAGAGGTCGAATACACCCCATAGTCATGGTAAATATGAATTTGATAAGTATATTCCAAACAAAATGACACAGATTAAAAACTATTTTAAGTTACCAGTAACTTTTCATGTTGGTTATGTTGGTTTCTTATTTTAAATATAGCCGTTATACATTGGTAAAACTACCATCGAAACATGTTGAAGGATGTTTAGGAACTGTAGCTTGCAACATTCAGTTGTGGCATATTGATACTATGACAATATTTTTTGAGTACCAGAAATTTGAAACGCCTGGTTTCTGTCTAATGGCAAGTTTCTATGTACATAATCAACTACGTCTAACACGCTCAGATTTGTTCATTTAGAAATAAGTGTCACTGTGCATGTGTATAAATATTTACTAATGTGGGACATCGGTAACACACTGTGTTAAATACTGACAAAGGATAGATATTCTTCCCGCCTGATTTCCAGATCATGTATTTGTCATTTCCAGATCTCGACATCGTACTGACAATGGGATCGATTGCATTCCAAGAAATTTATTCCGAGAATGCTGTTTGTAAGGTGAACATACTTCTTGAGGTCCACGTGTATAAGTGTTCGTCACCTGTGTGGACCTGACTAATATCAAAGTTAAATAAAATAACAAATACTGTTTTACAGCAGTATTTCACGTAGTTCTCGTTTTAGTCTAAAGCATACACGGGTTAAAAGTACTTATATCTACATATATGGTAGTGTCAGTAATTTTTGTGTATGGTCTTTAGGGAGGCTCAATATTTTTCACGCATTAAACTCCTGAAATAACGCCCCCCCCCCTCCCCCTTACAATTTGTGCCCAGTCTCTGAAAACGCTGTCAGCTCGTGCAATTTATCTAGGGGTAACGTCCTTTTTCGAAAGGTTCGCACTTGTATAGTGCAGTGAGGAAACGGATTGCCTGTAAGACTTATTGTTAATGATGATAAAATTTTAAAACAATTGTTTTCTAATCAGGGTTGTTACATATCGGCCCATCGACTGTTGTTTGAAAAAAAAGAGATATTACTTTCGAAGTGAAAGGTCAAGCCAGATAATGGCATACAGTATCTGAATCAATATCTGCACGTGAAACGTTGGTGAGACTAATCTGTCACCGATATATCGATGGCATGGCAGTAAACGTGACTCTGGTTATTTTGTGAGGGGAAAGGTCAAGGGTCATCAGATTTGTGGTAATGGGATGCAACCGATGATGATCAATACCAAACACGTGCAACACTTGGTAAAAACGTGGTAGAAAAGAATATCCAAGTAACGTGAACAACTGACGTGCAACTCTAAGAATGGTTTAGTTAAAGTGACATACTAGTAAGCTGGGTTTATGATCAGACAAGTGAATATATATATATATATATATATGTATATATATATATATATATATATATATATATATATATATATATATATATATATATATATATATATATATATATATATATATATATATATATATATATATATATATATATATATATATATATATATATATATATATATATATATATATATATATATATATATATAATATCGATTTAAACTATACGTTTCTGCGTTGGAACAGTTTATTGCATAGTTCGGATTTCCGGGACATTTTTTTTAATATTGCATGTAATAAATTATGTCATCGGATCGTTTGTATGTCATATCTTCATGCTAAGTTTGAGTTCAGTCAAATATTGCAAGTGATGGCTATAATATAGTATGCAACATACTGCGAGTACCTATTAGATATGCGGCAAATTGTATGCCCCCCCCAAAAAAAAAAAAAAAAAAAAAAAATAATAATTTGCTCCTACAACATTTCGGACTACTTTGTTTTCAATTTCCATTATCACCTTTTGAATGTAGTACAAACCAAATTTCACAACTGGTAACGTCTGCCCCAACTATTGGTTATTTGTATTTATACAGGTGAGTAAATGCTGTCGTCCGGTAGGCCTTGTTCAAATTTCAAGTTTACAATTACAATTGCAGATGATGTCCAAATGTTTGAGAAACTCACTCTACAACCGCTGTGTGTTTTTTTTAGTTCCATCGTCATCTTCTAACTGCAAAGTTGATAGCCTGATAGTCATCCAAGCATTGACGATAAACACTGACCCTTTATGTTAACTGCATTATAGGGTCAAAGGTTATCACGTTAAATTGATAAGAAGTAAAAAAAATGACATACGCTGGCTATGAATAACATATCTGATAAATATACCTGTATTATTAATTTTTACGTCACTTCCTATAGGATACTGAACTGAAAGAAAAATATTTTGGTTCCCCTCATGATCACACCATGCATATTATGGCCTTCAGGAGCAAACACTTCATTTTGTTTATACGATATAATTCATTTGAAATGAGGATGTTATAGAAATGTGTGTGTTTACCGGAACAGTTTCATCAATTGATTTCGTCATGACAAATTGTGGACCAAAGTCCAGTCAATATGGTGCCGTGTATACGCTTCATTAACATTTATTTTACGAACGAAAATGTTTAAATTGTAAATCGAAATTTTAAGTAGAAAAATAGATTTTCTTTTCCTGACGTAAGCATTAACTCAGTGAATATTCTCCTTAAGATATCCTTAACAAGTGGAATTAAATACCCCCGGTACCTACACTCAGTACTGTGTGGTTGTCTTCAATGTATTCCATTACTATATTGCACCTACGATTAGGTCACGAAATGAAATGAAAACGCTCGTGGGAATATAACGAGGGTAAAGGCTGTAATATCTTACTAAGCTGTATCTAGGTGATACGAAATCGTGATTCATCTTTGTTATATGATAAATATAATGTGTACATTGTTTTCTAAGCATGCAGTATGCTGATATAATGAGTGTATGTATGTATGTATGTATGTATGTATGTATGTATGTATGTATGTATGTATGTATGTATGTATGTATGTATGTATGTATGTATGTATGTATGTATGTATGTATGTATGTATGTACGTACGTGTGTGTGTGTGTGTATGTATGTATGTATGTACGTACGTACGTACGTACGTACGTACGTATGTATGTATGTATGTATGTATGTATGTATGTATGTATGTATGTATGTATGTATGTATGTATGTATGTATGTATGTATGTATGTATGTATGTAATACACGCCGATGTACGTATTCATACAACCTCGATTGAACTATTCTAGTATATTGTCAATGTCGGATACATTCCTTCTGAGACATAACAATTTGTATTCTGGCATTGTTAGAACAGTTGGATGTGTAGCAGGGATTACCTCGACATTTTTATACGTATGATAACTTAGTTACGTCATCGAAATAGTTTACAAGTTAATATTTTAACCAGATTTTAGTTCAGTCATTTTGCAAGGGATGTTTCAGTATTATAAATTTCAATGTAGGCCTATAGCCTAAATGAAACTTTAATAAAAGTATATCTAAAATACAACTGTGGACATAAAAGTGTGTGATGAATCCTCATGTGTAACTTAGTCAGACTAAATTGGTTGTAAGTGTTACTCTTAGTTTAACCGTGGTAACGCATGCAGGATAACCCCCCCCCCCGCACCATTGCCAGTTCAAATTGCTACAGAGTACATGTATGTACATTACAAGTGTGAAGTGAAGTAATATTGCAATCATATTTCTAAATGTAATATTGCAATCATATTTCTAAATTCACCAAAATTTATAAACTATTATTCATACATTTCATCACATATCAAGCACTGGTTGTTTTGACAACTTGCCAATATTTGGTAAAAATCTGGCAACATGCCAAATTGGCCCCCATACGATTCCATGCATGGCAGGACACACTTATGCCAATATGTGAGGAACCAGCAAACGATAACGATTATATTCAAAATTTCTCATTTAAGAACTATTTGGACTGAATAAATGCCATTATAAGAAAGCAAACGTAGTGTGTTGACTTTTGGAAAACTGGTGTTGTTTGATGTTCCTTCAAATCAAGACGTAACATTTGGAGATACATCGTTTGAATATAAATACTTCGGATAATGTACTTTGCACATTTAATGGCACCTATTACTCCTTTATACTGGTCGAATTAAAGTTATTGATTTCACACATTTCATACATCCTATCGGTTCGTTAATACTTTTTTACTCATATACAGGGATATCATGGAATTATTTGTAACTGTCTTTAAAATATTCCTGTATTATGCGTGCACTCAGTATGATCAACTAGATAAATAACTACACACCCATGGTGTACGAGGCAAACCGTGTCTACTTTTGAAATTTAATTTAAATTTAATTTAATTTAATCACAAGGTTAGATATATCGTGACGAATGAGAATGATAAAATAACCAGACGTTATGTCAACAATAATAACTTCGAGGTGTCAGAAACGGGGCATTAGTATTGAAAAAAAAACAATTAAACAAAAACAAAATGAAATGAAATGAAATAGATAACAAAAGATATGTTATACTTCTGTACTCTTTTCAAAACTAATAAGTGGTCGGATTGTTTCGTCAGTAAGCTTATGAAACTGTTCTGTAATATTGAAAAAGCCTGGGTGGGTGGGTGAGTGAGCGAGCGAGTGAGCGAGCGGGGCGAGCGAGTCAGACAGATAGAGAGACTGGCAGACAAACAGAGGGGTTGAATTGTTACGTCAAATTACGTCACCAGTCTACGAGGAGATTAACTATTCATGAATCGCTATTGTTTACAATATCGAGGCAATATTTACATGTCTGGCACAGTATTCAACCGTCTCAACTCAAATGAAAAGAAATCTGTCCACCTATTTGTAAATTGTTTGTTCCCTTCATATTTTTCCAGGTTTCCAGCAACCGAAAACATTCGATGGGTTACATGCCCACATGCTTATATGAAGCGTAGTTGAATCAAGGAACGGAGGATTTGCCACCCGGAAGCTTATTGACGCCCTCATAAGGTCACAGTTGTTTACTCACCGCGGTGAAAATAAAAATTTGCATGTGATTTGCAAGTATAACAGACAACATGGCTGCTGAATGTAGTGGGAGTCACCGCAAACAGTCAGAAAACTCGCCAAATATTGTCTGAATCGTCGACATTCGTCGTTAAAAAGTCTACGATATCCTAGGGAAGTATACGTACATTTCTCCGAGGAGGTTTATTTCCTCCAGAAAGCCATCATGTCGCAGTATAAAAAGCGGTAAGTGAATTTGTGATGTGTTTGTCATTCAGTGGTATTTGGAACAGTTCATCATCGTGATGGTGAAAAGATGCGGTTATGTAATCGGTAACGATGACGAATAGACGATGGCGATTAGACGAATATAACTGCTGATGTATCTAGTTGGTAGGATAATACGCAGGAGATAGGACAACTTTAAATGGAGGACAATAATAGTGTACTTTCGCGGGTGTTTTCTCGATGTAAACAACGCGTGTGCTGTGTTCACAAGTTAGTCATTTTATCCCAAATACTACGTTTCACGTGGTCGATACGACGTACGTGGACCCTTCGTAAATGTACGATTTCCTAAAGGACGTATGAATGTACCTGAATACAGAGACGTTGTGACATTTTTACACGATGGACAACACAACATCATTTTCGTAAAATTCCTTCGCTGACCGTTTATTTTTGTTATGATCGTCAACAGAACGAAGCTTTCGAGTAGTGAGAGTAGCGATCGGGAAGGCGAGCCATGGACCCAAAGCTCCAGGTGCGTAGTAGTACTATATAGTATAATCCACTTCCTGTCACCCCTCTGTGGGGATTTTTCATTTTATAGTTAATTTCCCAATTTTTTCACCATTTTTATCGTGTTCTTGAACATCAGATAGTTCAATTTGCTAGCCACCTTTTTTGACGTAAATTATTAGGTTACTTGGAAATTGTGAATGGGATTTGTAAAAAACGATTCAGGGACTGTGTTATTATTTAACGAAGGGACCGTGGTGAGGTGTTTTACAAGAGATTACTGTGTGTATGAAGAGATAGTGTAGCGCGTAATGTGATATCAACATATCGCTGGTAATTCTAAACGATTCTAACTGTATGTTAGACTTTTAAAATGTATCATTTTCATACGAGTTCTTCTAAAATTCATCAGTTTATACACACCGTTGCCGGAAAAGAGAAACTTTTCTCTTTGTCAAGGTCAGTGTAACGTCGTATCTTGCCATGTGTAAAGTAGACTTCCTGTGGTATTTGCTAATTTTTCACTGAGAGGGTATTGAGGGGAGAATAAATTTTCAACCGGTGAATTTTTTTTTTTTTTTTTTTGGGGGGGGGGGGGATTCTTCAGATTGTAATTTCTGAGAAGGAGATGTTGGAAAAGGGCCTTTATGTTATGGCTTGTAAAGTACAATGTGAATTAATGTTTTGTGAAGTAATTGTGTACATACCAAAATCAGATTAATATTGTGTGAATTCCCTAGTATTTTGTGCCATTTTTAAGGACTTATTAAAACATTCATTGTAAATTTCCAAATATACAAATTTCATTGTTTATCTATATTAAGAAGGGGGGAGGGGAGGACTCTTATAAGTAAACACGTGATATAGTTGACAGACATCATACTAATGGTTTGTAGTACTTTAAGAAAGTACTTCCTATGACCTGAAATTTTTTTTAATCTAACCAACAATTATTGCTGTGAGGCCAAGAAAAATAAGAAAATTGTTTCTGGTCAGCACACGTATTGATCACTTAAATACCCTCACGTTGGTTTTTGTGTGTGTGTGTGTGTTTGTCCAGTCCATGCATTCTGCAGATCTGGGGGAGAAACACAAAAATAACCCTCCTTTAATACTTCAGTGAAGACAACTGCAGAGCCAATCATGAACAACTAAATGACGTCTGCCCCTCATACACACTTTCTCTAAAGTACTAAATAAAAAGAACAGTAAACAGCCATAAATACTAGTAGGAGATTGAGTGACAGGTAAATTGTTGAGAATTATTTTTAAAAATCATGTCGTCGCACCACTTTAGACAAACCATCCTGACCAGAAACAAATCTTTCTTTTTTTTTTGACCATATTTTAATTTTTATTGAACCATGAAACATTCTTTATTAGTTTGTATCTCATTTTGGCATGGAACCAGTATATAGTAGTCACTCAAAGTTCAACAGTCTGAACAAAGTGTCTCCGCTCAAAAATTGTGTAAAACTAACACCTCGATAGTTACAGTTTCACTTTTTACACATTTTAGCCAAAAGATTTTGCTTATGTAATGTGGAATTTGTGTATGCCATGCGATCAAAAGTTTATGCTTATGGAATGTTTTTTTTATCACTTCATATATATGTTTGACAATTTACCAACTAAAATTTTCTGATATGATACTGTCTGGGAAGTGTATGTATCAATTCCCCAATTAATGCCCTACATGTTTGGAAACTCTGTATTCTGGGCATGCTATCACCTTTCATTTATATATGGTTATACTGAATCACAAAAAGAAAAATGTTTCCCCTTACAGTTATAAAATAACACATATCGTTGAAATCATATCAAATTCTGTGTATGACTGAAGCATCGCTCTGAGCTGCTCAGTGATTTCCACTATCTGTACATCACAGTTCAGTTTAGTGAAATGTCAATACTGCTGTCATGGTATTCCTATCTCAGTACATTGAAATGCAATTTGGCATTCCACTCAGTTTGGAATTAATACAGCTAATGAAGGCTGAAGTTATCCTTATTATTTGTACACATCGAGTGAAATGAAAGTGCGCTGGCCTAAATAAAAGGGTGATGACCGGCTAGCTGGCACGTTCCATACGTCTCTCACCACCATGTGTAAACTGAACAAGTGAGTACAAAACAAAGGCTGTATGCGCCATTTGTTGTTTGTTGTCGCCTGCTTTTTTTGTGGACTAGGAAAAGTATCCTATTCATTTCATGCTGGCAAGATATTTCAGAATCTGAACCTTTGGCTGTGGTTGTTTATGTTTCTGTTTTGACAAATAACAAAGATGTTCGTACAAATATGTTGTTGGTGCTTCTCTTGGCATTTAGTAAAACTTGAGATAGTTTTATCTGCTTTGGAAAGTATGTCTACCAAATCCAATAGGAGATTGATTTTAGACTCGAGTTCATTTTTTATCTAAGTTAGGCGTCAGGGCATAATGTAAATGAATTTTATTGATGCTGAGTTAATAGTTTGATATTGTTCTTTATGGGTCACTTGCTATCCTCAGGTGGACAATGACTGTAACTATTCCATTATTGACGAGGGATAGATAAAACTGCATTTCAACTTGGGGTATGGCTGATGAGTATTTTTCCGTTTCGTAGGCCCATACAAAAGACTATAAAGGCAATAATTTCAAACTAGCAGGAAGGAACTTAGATACAGATACAATATAGGGCTTCATCTGATGAGTTAGTGAACTATGTCATGGCAAAGAGATTAAATGTTGTGGTAGTAAAATGACATCATCGGGCTCGGTTCCTTTTCCAATTTCAATTTCCCACTCCCCCTCCCTCGGTGTTTTTCAGGAACATTTGGAGACTGTGCAAATAGGTGGGATTTACAGTGGAGTTGACACAACAGTTTGCCTGCTGTGTGTACATTCATGATGTCCATGTATAGGTATAAATCTGCCTGTTAAAAGGTCGATACCAATAACCTGACTTGCCTAGTGTTGATAGATGGCATTGCTATGCAGGGGATCTTAACTACCCAAAAATGTAAACAGCAAAGCTATCATGAAGCCTGCCCTAGCTGCCAACAAAATGAACAATAATCTACGTCAAAGTGTGTGTATATATTTGTACAATACATTACACATTTTTATTTTTTGTGACCCAGCCTCCTCACGAGACTGAATCATATGCATTCAACCACAACAACAATGAAGACAGTAAAAAAGCAAACCACATCAAATATAGAACTGTAAAGGTATCCCAAGCGTAGCAGAGAATGGAAGGATTGTGTGTGATGACAGTGATTGAGAAGTATGTTTATGTCGTACTAACACAAAAGGAAAAAAAGAATAGGACCAGACAAAGATGTCAAACTTTTAAGGAATACACTATCGTTGAATAAATGGAGACAATTTTCACAACATGTGTACAAACTTTCAGTTAATTTATTGGTTGTGCCATGCTGTTGATGTTTTGAAAATGGTACACAGTTTGTCATGTTCTTCAAAAAAAAATCTTGTGCCATTGTTCTGGTCAGTAAGTTTTTATTGTACTGTTCTTTGACTGTGACATTTGTACTCAAAATTTTATGACTGTTCAAATCAAATCATGATTGTGGGCTTTTCTGTCTGTCTGTCTGGCTACGATAGGTTTATTGTACATGAGTGACAGCCCTACTACTAGTATGTATTTACTACTTATGATTCTATGTATGTCAGGGAAAAAGAGTTGTTAGCTGAGTGGAAAGCACACTACGGCAGTTTTGCTTTATTGACAAGCCACCATAGTAGCAGGGGAAAGGAAGGGAGGGCTTGGAACAGTACACTGTGAAAAAAGGGGAATGACCAGCAACGATTAGTCATTGTGTGTGTTAACTGTCGACAGGAAGAAGTCGTCAGGACAGTCGGCAGACTCATAGCAAATCCAGGAAAATATGTACTTAAATATCACTTTAACTTCATCTAAAAATTATACAAGATGTGTACGCTCTTGTGGAAATTGCATAAATTTTTCATCAGGAAGGCTAAGCCCCCATCTTGTAAAATTGATGGACTGAACCATACATGTAATAAGGAAACTCCAAAATTCTGCCTGTAAGTGAGGAAGAAACCATGTCAACAACTATTTGAACCTACACAGCAAAGGTGCATAAACAGATGATTAAGCTTGTTGAAATTCACACTGTAGTATTAATTTAAATGAGACTACTTGGAGTGGAACTGACTTTAGTACATGATGAACTGGGGCTGTAGCAGTGATACAGTTATTGCCAAGGTTCTTGTACATTTTTGAATGAGTTTTGCATGTATCAGTTAAATAAGAGACATCTTGAGATATAGCAGTGAAGTCTTCGTACTTCGGTCTCCTGTTTGACTTGTGATAGTAAAGTTGTTAACCCATGTTCTGTAGCCTGGCCATGACGAATGTTGTCCCATTTAGGGTTAGGGCTTCTCACACATTTACTACTGTATACATGAATAGTTGTGGTTTTTTGATATACGAGTCATTTTGACAAGCGTGTGAGGGTTGACGTACTGGAAGCAGTGCACTAGTTTGGGAAGACACAATAGTCAATAGATAAAATACTGACTTTTAACGTTACACACACAGGAATAGTAAAGTTACTAGATCCTGTGTAGGGAAATACTACATGTTTTTTTGGAGTGAAGCCAATCTGTTACTGAGCTACTGTTTAAATGTAATTTCACTAGAAATGACAAATATGTTAGCTGTGGACCACTTTCCGGATGTCATCTTTCCAAGCTTTCCATAATAGTTTAATACACAAAGGAAACAGCAGATGACATTCCCAATTTTTTCCCCTATTATTTTCTGCTTCAGAAATTTGTACATGTTTGCCTTTGATCTTTGAAAAGCTTACTTAGTCCCCAGGGTGTGTGTAAAATGAACATCAATATTGAAATTGGGTTTGAACTTGACACAAAAACAATGTAAGCTTTTTTTTTCAATGTTTGCTTTCGATCAACCATTTTAGCTTAGTCATATGAATAAACTTGATGGATATTTTTGCATGTCATTGTGAACAGAGACGTGAATTATTAAATCGAGATAATTTGTGAGTTGACGCTGTAACAGACGAACATCTTAGCATTTACAATTTCCAACATGCCTGTGGGAGTATACAAACAACGTCACATGAAATATGTAGGAAAAAATTGAATGTATGTGGGATTTCACAAAATTGCATCAGATGATCGCCTCAATATAATTTATTTACTTACAGATGACATTTAGCAAGCGAAAAAAAAAAACTGAAATAAGGACACATGTTTTGTGTGAGGAAGGAAGGTAGTAACATAGCTGGCAATTAGATCACCAACAGGTGATGTGTAAATGTGATCAGTGTCTCTCTTTGTGACAGTTTTCATGGGGTATTTAACTTCATTGCAAGCTTGATTTATGTATGTATGTTCATGTATAATTTCTACATGAAGTCAGTCTTCTGTTTAGAAAGGTAGGCTGCCTACGTTAATATTGGCAATTAATTTTGATTTCAGCTGTGGACCTGATGTAGTAAAATAAAGGCAGTTATACTTGTTCAATGTTCACCAAAACAAAGAACTTTTTCATCTGAAATCTTATGTATATTGTCACTATGTTGCCATGGAAAGTGACCAATGAGAACCCAATAGAGTGGTAATACTATGTCTAGTATGAAATAGATCAATGCTTTTGTTGATATTTACATGTAAGCTTCTTTAATCCAGTCATAGAACTTGGGTAGGCCAGTGCCTTTATAGAGTATGCCGACAAGTGTCCTCCCTTCAAGTATTCACCCACAGGTATTAAGAAGTGTAGGTCAGGAAAGTGAAAGTAGTAGTGTGGACTACTTAAAATGGTTGTCAAATACACAGTTTGCATTTGTATACACACACACATACATACATACATACATACATACATACATACATACATACATACATACATACATACATACATACATATACATACATACATACATACATACATACATACATACATACATACATACATCACATACATACAAATGCACGCACGCGTATGTACGTACATACATGCATACATTACATACATACATACATACACACACACACATTGAACTCCCATACTTACACATAAAGAAATTAAACAAAACAATTGCACAGTTGTTTACTGATTGAGAAACGAGAGGAACTTACCATCATAAAAAATGATGTCATCATAACTACATGTAAATGTTGTGGTGTCCTAATCATTCAATTTGAATCTCCTTGAAAAGTAATGTGTTGGGATCCGATTATGATAAAAATTCAATTGACATTGTGAATGTGATGTGTGTGAACACATAGATGACTCACCTGTACCTGTACACTATCTAATCTCTAATGTTCTACTATTGACAGTGTTCTAGTCGTACTTCAGAGGTGTAATCATTTGGAAGGAGGGCCATGAAAAATGTCTTAGTATTAGTAATATCCAGAAAACCAAAATTAAGCGTAATGTTTTTGTACCGGTCCCATACTAAAATCCTGACCCTCAAGATGTTGCTGTGGTAGTTCAGAAAATCATTCTTACATTAAGTACTGTTTTCCAATGATTGAAGGAAAAGTAGCATTATGAAAAGCTTATATTTTGGAAAAAAATGAGAGTTTGTTCATGGTCACGTACGGTGGGCGTAGTGTGTGTATGTTAATTGATAGGAATGTAAGCATTTATAATTAGAAATTGTAGTGTACTGTGCAGAAATGCTGGTTGCACATGTATATGTGTGTGTTTGTGTATGTGTGTGTTCGTGCATGCACGCGCAGGCACGTGCGTGTGTGTATGTTTGTAAATATTTGTCTGTCTGTCTGTCTGTATGTATGTATGTATGTATGTATGTATGTATGTATGTATGTATGTATGTATGTATGTATGTATGTATGTATGTATGTATGTATGTATGTATGTATGTATGTATGTATGTATGTATGTATGTATGTATGTATGTATGTGTGTGTGTATGTATGTCTCTGTCTCTGTGTGTGTGTGTGTACCCGTATGTTCTTCTGTGTCTTATATTTGTCTGTTTCTGCTTATGGATGTGTTATTGTCTTTTCTTTGCCTGTCCATCCATCTGCTTTTTATTGTCTGTCTGGTGACTTTCATTCAATGACTATGGGTATTTGAGTGATGATATTTATACGTGCCTGAAAAATTTCTCCAGCTGAGGTTAATTGGGATTCTTGGAATTAAAATGATGAAAGTGATGCAAGAGTTGTTTACATCATATCTCATTTAATACAAGGCTGGACTGTTTATCTAATCAGCAGAAGCTGTTTGCCTGGTGGTATTACGTATACATGTACGCCAGTCATGCATCATAGCAGAGCTTGTGTAATACAGTATGTAGTTATTCCAATAAATATTTCTAAAGTTCATATTTTGACACGGATCAAGTGAACAAGTAAGAGATTTCTGCAAATTACCATTGCAGTAAATCACATGATAGTTTCTTTGTTGTGTAGCTAATATAGACTGTAATATTTCATCGACGATTTGGATCACCAGATTTAGCCTAGTCTTTTGTTTTGCTAAAGCTGAATATTTACGAGTTATGACATAGACACGCTGATTTAGACAAATGCCGGACATAGACACGCTGATTTTAGACAAATGTCGGCTTTTATCATGATGAAAGTGATAAATCATTTTCACTGTTTATAACGTCTGTTGAGTATTTATGGAATTATCTGATAACTGGTAGGTGAGGTTATCAGTTATCAGAGACGTTAGAGAGGGAGTGTAAAAGTACTGTCAGCCGAGGGGCATGATTTATCAACAGGTATTTCATTTTATGATGCACATATACCACATCACACACTACACCATACCATACCATACCACACCACATCACACATCACATCACATCACATCACATCACATCACATCACATCACATCACATCACATCACACCATGTTACATCATACCACACAGCATCAGACGTCACACCACATCACACCACACCACACCAGTACCCCACACCACACCACACCAGTACCCCACACCATGTCACACCACACCACATCACACCATACCATTCCACAGCAAAAGATGGGAAAACTACTTAATGTATAAATTAGTAGCATTTTTCAATCATTTACTAGCTATGAAACAGATTATCTTAATATTTGATCTTATTAATATACCTGATAATAATTTTTAAAAATGCTTTGCTTTTATTTTCTGACAGTTTGGTATGAAAATTCACCTCAAAGTCAGATTAGAATTAATTGTCATATACATGTATTTGTACACAAATAATATCATGTACTCTAAATTTCTATTACTAAGTTGTATAATTCTTTCTGTATTTTTTAACCTCCACTACTCATCCCACCCCCACTACTCACCCCCAAGTAAAGTGACACTTGTAACCCCACTATTCATCCCTCCCCCACCCCCCAAGTAAAATGAAACCTCATGTTTTACATTTCTCATTCTTTTCTGTGTCGTTACATCGTACTGGCTAAAATCCAAATTATTTTAAATATCCAACTGCTTTGATAATAGTTAGTGTCAAATAGTACTACTACATTGTATTTGGTTTTTGATTTGTAAACATGTACAAAAAATGTATCAATAGAGGGGGTTATGGGTGGGTGGGATATCATTTGGAAGAAGTTCAAAACACATTTCCTGTATTGTGTTTGTGGGTAATTGCTTTCTTTATTGGTGAAAGTGGTGTCAGTGTTTGCCACATGCTAGGATACCAAGAAGTCATCCTTATCATAAAACAGTGGGGTAGTAGCTACATACACAACCCAAAGACTTGTCTTGGTGTTACGTGTTTTATATCAAGTTTGTAGTAGCCGCAGTATTAAACATGGAACAGTGGCATAAGTAGTAACTGCACATGTAGAGATGTGCACGTGGTCTCAGGGAAAAGGTGACATTCATTGTTGTTGTGTACATGGTTTGTGATGATGTCTTCAAAAGCATGAAAAGACAGGGAGGGGCTGTAGGAATGTTCCAGATACATGTAATAACTTATTAAAATTTCAGTAAATGTTCTTATGTAGAAATTATACGGGTATCGGACACTTGCCTGTTTTCTTCAAATCAAATTTGATAGAATAGGGGATTTGTGTGGGCGTTGTGAAGAATGAATGTCATCAGGTACAACTTTGTTGTTTAAATACTCAGTGGGATGGCTGGCTGGATGGCTGTTTCTTTTCTGTATGTGTTATTTCTAAAGTGTTGTAATAGCAATACATACTCAGTAAATATAAAGAGTGGTGGAACTGTTCTTTTTGCTGGTGAAATCTTAACTGTGAATGATACACTGACCTTAGACAAAGTGGTATGAATAAGTAAATAGTCATTACACTGTGAATATGTTAGTTTAGGTAACCAAGGCTGAATTGTGGCATGCTGAAACTTAAATGGTTGACAATGTATATATCTATTGCAGGTTTTAGTTGATTTTTTTAATGTCAAAAAGCCAACAAGCAAACAAATAAACAAACAAAGACAGTTAACTGTGAACAATTAGTGTTTCACAAGGATGGGGTGGGTGGGGGGGGGAGTGTTGTGATGTTTAGTGTTTGGTGAAATGGAAAGTACAAGTTTTTTAATAGGAGGTCAGGTACTATTAGCTAACTATTGAGTGAAGGTTGGTAATATTTTCATTCTTTCATCTGTCGGTCTCTGTTTGCCTGTCTGTCAGTATGTCTGTCTGTTATGTGTGCATATGTGTGTGTGCATGTATATGTGTGTGTGCATGTATGTGTGTGTGTGTGTTTGTGTGCGTGTGCGCGTGTGTGTGTGTCTGCAATACAAGTACTAAGTAGCTATGGAAATCCAGCTTGGATGTTACTTTTGATGTGATCATTGAAGGCTGGACATCAAACTTCAAAGCAAGATTATAGGCATAATGGGTTTTAAAACTGATTTTTGGTCAAAAGACATGAACTAAAAACTTCTAGGTAGGGGTGCGTCCAGTGCTTGATACAGATGTTTAGAATGTAGCCTTCTAGGTCAAATACTGTCTGTGTGATGCAAGATGGCATAGTCCCCTTTAAGGTGTTTGGGTCAAAAATATAATTGTTTGTCGACAGGCAATTCCAAAATCTCCAGGGTTAATTCGTCACATCTAAGATGGGGAATGTCCCTAGGGGTGATAGATAGATAAAACAAAAGGTGGTAGAATTAATTAGACAAAGAAATACAACAACAACAACAACAACAACAACAACAACAACAACAACATGTGATGTTATAAACAAACCTATAAATTGAAAACAACAAACAAACAAATACAAAAATGTTGACTATAAACAAAGCTAAATATTTTTGACTTTGAAAACCAGAGCCAAAAACAGCCATAAATCTGGTTACTGAATTGTAGCTGGTTTAGATAGTATACGATTGTGAGTAGTTTTGCTGTGCAGTGTGCCATGCAATAGTGAGCAGCTACATATAGGATCTAATCATAGATGTCCATAGCTGTTGACGTCATTACAAAGCTTCCCAATAAATCATTCCCTGTGTTTGTTTTACGTGATTACATGGAGTTGTTTTGGTCAGCGCAAGCAGTAATACACACCCTATCATGTTAAACTTTACAGAATCATTGACCGGAAGATTGGAGGGGAAAATTACAAAAAACAAAACAGGAAACGCTGATTAAATATTGGCCGTTGGGGGTTTGATGGTTCTGTTCACACACAAGAGGCCGAAAATGTCTTTTGGATGAAAGAATTGCTTTCATTCAAGAGGGAAGATGCTTGTGTATTTGGAAAGCATGGTGTGTTAGGAAACTCATTTTTCATGTGGTTACCAAGGGCAACAAATGAGTCTGTAGGGATTGGATAATCTCCTTAGAACAAATACATTGCAGTTGACCAAATATGGTCATCAGAAACATCAGTAACCATTAGCAACAGCATGTGCGAATACACTAGGAGAAATCGGTATTTATGTTGGAGTGGAAATTTAGATATATAAGTGTTTGCATGTAACAGTATGCACACATACACATAATGTTTCATAATGTGTGAGGGATATATGGGTGGCAATATCAAGAGAAAACGTATAGTATGACAGTTTTACACATTCGTCAAGCCACTGAGTTACCTTGATTTGACAACCAATTTCTGACAAGATATTTAATAAAAAACATGCCATGCTAAGCTCATTACCACGTACTAGACTATAGATAACAGCTAGAGCTAATTTCAACGCTAACATTCACATTGTACTGTCGCAGAATTGATCAGTCCAATCATGTCCATGTATTTCCCCATTCATGTCATGTTATAGGCCGAAGATCTAATTTGGTTTGTTGTGATTAAGAAAATAGGTGAATCATTAACATACCAAACATGTAGCTCCCGCTGAACAGTCTGTGTAGTAAGTATTAATGAAAGGTAAAAGAAATAAAATGAAAAAAAAAATAACAAGAATGATAAGCCCACATATTGTATTTTGTCTAAATTTGAAACTATGTTGACAAGGGCTGGACTCAGTTAGTTGCTACTCAGATACTAATCTCCGTCTCCTAATGTCATGGAATCATTCATCATTAGTATGTTGTATCTTATTTATTTATATTTCTGGAAATAAATAAATGAATTATTATTATTAAAATTATTATTATACAAGATTTATTTAATTATTAATGGTACATCATCATTAATTAAAGTCGATTTCTTCCCCCTGGGGGGGGGGGGGGGGGTCACCGCCTGTCCTTCTTTCCATGTGGCAATCACATTCCTCCATTTCTGCCCGTTCCCATAGTCATTGATTCCCATAGTACATGATTATTAAATATTATTAATATTATTAAATATTATTACTAGTAATACTGTATTTAGTTTACAATAAAAAGAACGTGATATTAACTTAATACCGTACATGTTCAATATTTTTGTAAAGATGTATACATGTACTATAGCCTGAAGACTTGTCGTTGACTTTGTAATATAGCAGTCCTACATCAATGTTGATGTGAGATCCCAAGATTAGAAAGTCAATATTAACAAGTCTGTAGGATATTTAAATGTCATTCCCCAGTATTTTTCTTCGTTCAGCCAAGCAAAATACGAGTGACTTAAGACGCCTTTGTCTAGCGACTCGTAGTGACAACCCTTAGATCATGAGTAGTTTCTGGCTGACTGAAGATAAATATTGGAGAATAACATAATTTTGCTAGTGCCAGTAATTATATCAAAGAAAAGTTGTAGAAAGTAATGGTAATTTAGAATGTTTTGACTCATATTTTTTAACACAGCAGAACCAGTGATGTAGACACGCGTTATCGAGATGTAGAACGACCAGAGTATATATTCCATATTTTTTGTTCAACTCGGCTTGTGCATGGTATAATAGATACAATCTACATGAGGGGAGTTAATTTTCCCTCTTATTTTTAGAGTCTAATTTTACCAAAGTTCCGTGAGATTTATCCTTTCCTCTGGTATTGGGTTCCTAAATCTTAGCAGAAGTGCAAGCTATTTGTTTTGATGTAGTACATGTAATTCATATCAGAAATGTTTCATGTAATTTATTTTCATGGTGTGAATTGTGAATATTGAAGGCAAGTTGGAATATATTTTGTACATTTCATAATATTGTACGACAGGAGAAAGTCCTTAATTATCCAGAAATCCAGAAAAATAGTATGTACCGAGAAAATCTTTCATGTCTGTCTTGTAAAGGGTAAGACCCCCACCCTCCACCCCTCATCCGAACTGAATCACTTATAGAAAAAATAAATAGTGTTATATTCAATTTTGGCTATGAAGATGAAATCTATAATCATTGAACTTAGGTGCAGATCCATATAAAAAATGGCAGGATATAGGAAGGAATGTTTGTCCTCAGTACTGCAATATTCACAGCAAAAACGAATAACCCTGGCCAGAAAATTACTGGTATAATTGGCCTTCCTATTGATTAACATGATAAAAAATAGATGGATTATTGATATAGTGAATAAGTTGTTGACAAATGTAGTTTTACAACCACTTCCACCTACATTGTGTAAGTGAAACACCCCCATTACCCTTTAACATTTAGAAACTGTGTTTTAATATTTAACCTGTGTAGGTACAAACCATATTGATAAATAAATAAAATGTGTACTATGATATCGTAAATCTAAATAAGATTTCAATGGTCTGTATTAGAATAGTATGAACTCATCAGTTGTAATCCCGGCCTACTTTCATTCTGCTTTTTTGTACCTTTTCCATCCATATATTATTTAACATTTACGGTACTTTGTTATGCCGAGACCACACACTGTTTCTTTTATGTGTAAAATATTACTTATTAGATGCAAAAAAATTGGCCTTTTATGTATGAAGACTTCTGAATCGAGCAGAGTGTTTACAGTGGGATATCATATGTGTTTAGTACTTTACAAATATCCACCCTCTGCTGACAACACCCAGAACTCCCCCCCACCTCCCCATCCCACCCCACCCACTGTACTCTAAAGGTCTGTTTTCCACCTGTCATGCCTGCATATGAAGGCCAGCTAGCCAGCACACTTGTCTCTGGTGCATCTACTAATACACACACATAAAGTGTCACTGGTTGTAAATAAATACTGCAGGACTACTTGCCTAAGGGGTGATTATTATGTGAGGGTCAGAAGGGGTCGTTTATTTTCTGGACAGAAATGCCATAAATAGTTTTAGCAAGTTGTGACGAGGTGATATCATGTTATGGTAACTTTTGCAACTCTTGTCCATATTAATTATTATACACACATTCTCCCAATTTGTCAACTATCTCTGTACTGCCAATGTTGGTACTACCACATTTAGCAAGGCAGTTGTGAATTTCGAATTTTTGCTCAAAACTGTCTTGTGTATTTTTTTTATTGACTGAAAAATTTCTTAAGATCCTTCAGCAAATGAGCAGTTATGCATAACCAGATGTTTGCAAGTTCTATAGAGGTATGTCCTACATGGAGATTTTATTAGCTGCGGTCAGTTTAGCTGAAGGAAGCACTCAATCATGTATCTGTAAGTAGATGAGGAATAGAAAAACCCTTCATATTTTCTACCCATTAAGCTGCTATGATAGTTGGTCTCCGATCCACAAACTTAAACTTAACCAAATAATTTATTGTAATGAATGTAAACAAATTAGTCGGGGGAAAAAGAAATATCGGGGCGACAATACCAATAAAAAATTCATGAATTTAATCTTTATATAGACATGAAATAGATTAACATTATTGTGGAAATTGTTGCCATACTTGACACCAATCCTGAGTAAATGGATATTCCTAAAGGTGTTACCACTGTATAAATATGTAGTTCTACTTTGCATAATTCTGTATGCCAATATAGAAATTGTCGTGTTTATAAAATCTATACAAATAACGTGTATGAGCTTTCCTAATATACCAGTTCATTTTTTGAAATCCACTGAAGTATGTGCACAAGAGTGTTTTTTATCTTCGGAAGAATTGGCTATTCTGCAGCATTGATGGTGGATTTTTCAATGTTATTAATTATTTCATACATGTGCATTATTGCGATCATTGTTACACAGCATTGTTGGAGGAGTACTATTACATTAATTCCATACATTTGTACACGTAATATTCGATCATTGTTGTAAATTGAATTTTTCTGTATTACAAATTACCAGGGTACTTCAAGAAAAGCCAGATTTGAAAATATGAAAAGAAATTTTTTTAGATATGCATCAGTTGCACTGCAGCACGATTTAGCAGCGTTTCATGTAATTTGCTATGTATACTTGTAGCAAGGAACAGAAGCCAAGTGCGATATTTTTATGTGAAGTTATTTCACTTTCAAGGTGCATCTATTTATAGGCAACAATGCCTGTCGCAATAATGATGATGATGGAGAATAAACAAATGTGAGCTGTGTTAGCCTTGTCACTGTCAACTGTAAAATATCCCCATACATCAATGTAATAATAATATATATTGGATAACACAACAAATAACAATTTATTTTGTGACATCTACAGTGTTGTTCGCAATTATTCATTTGTTTTTGGTCGTATCAGCTGACTTGGTTCACAGACATTTGTGTGATGTTGACCTTGATACTACATGGTACATGTAGGTGGTTTGAAATGATGCAATGATAGTGTATCAGTTGACAGGCATGATGTAAGCGTCCACAGGCTGTGTTCTTGTCTTAGTCTGCAGTGTGTTATTGAATTCTTGTCTGTTATTTATCAAATCATTTTAATTTTGTTAAATTTTATGTCTGTAACAATTTGGTAATCAATTCACATATCTATAACAATTCAGTGATAATTATTTTCTGTAACAATTCGGTGTTTAATTTTGTGTTTACATTCGATGATTAACTTTGTATGTATGTATGTATGTATGTATGTATGTATGTATGTATGTATGTATGTATGTATGTATGTATGTATGTGTGTGTGTGTGTGTGTGTGTGTGTATGTATGTATGTATGTATGTATGTATGTATGTATGTTTGTTTGTACTAAATGATTATATATTTAATGTCTGTAACGTAATACTGTGATCATTGGTTGTTTGTTACAGTTGATCATAAATTTACATGTAATAGCTAACTATGTGATCAATAAATGTAATAAAATTAACAATTGTTTGGACTAATTTATATAGAGGTTTGACATAGTGACATAGTTTTGTGATTAATGGTTGTCTGTAAACACGTGTTCATTTGTGTGTTCAGTTCTTAGACATAGTGTTTCTATGGTAATACAAACTGTAACTCTTAGTTCATCTATTTCCAAGACATAGGCTTAATAATAAGTATATCTCTGTGGTAAAAAGTTAAAATTCTCATTGTCTATCTAACTATTAAGAAGTAGACTGTATCTGCATTTGTAATAATTCTCCACTAAGTCTATATCTATCCCAAGCTGATGTGAATGATGACATCCAGTACTGAAACAATGGAATGAACACATACATTGAAGAGATGGAGAGAGTGTTGCTCGATGTGGCCGTAAATGGAAAAATCAAAGTTTTCAGGTCTATTTATTTATTGATACCAGTACTATTGGTCTTTGAATGGCAAGAAACACAATATATAGACTACAAAAAAAACTGCAGTACTAAAACACAATTATAAGAAAATAACTAAATTTCCTGTAAATGTTTCTTTTTCTTCGGTAAATCTTTGATAAATTTCTTTGTCAGCTGAATAAACAGTATATATAACCATGTTTGTCAGCCTAGCAACTCCTCCACCCTCCCCTCCTCCCCTATATCTTTGTTTATTTCCAACAAATGCCAATCTTTTATGTGATAGATGTCACAGTCTAATCTGTTTGTCAATTTGGTTTAAGTCTAGACAGAAGGATCACATGCTGTTCTCTGTCTTAAAATAGATTTTGAGAGTATTTCATAACTGTTATTTACAAACTATGCTGGTCTTCCATTGCAGCTGAAAGTGGATGCTTCAGTTTGTCTATGTATGTCAAAGGTTGCATGGCTATGTCACATGACCAGTCAGGCACTTACAGTGAGTACATGTCATGGAATTTGAAGTTTCTAACGAAACTAAAACTAAAATTTGCAAAGTAAAGGCTAAAACTAAAATTTGCAAAGTAAAGGCTAAAGCAAATGGGTAAACCCAATAGTAGTATTATAATAAAAAAGATGAGTATTTTCGATGAACAGAATCTCTGGTTTTTGTGTTTACTATATGCCACACTTGTGCAGCCACATACTGCTTACTATATGCCATGCTGGTATACAGCCACATACTGTTTACTATATGCCATGCTATTGTACAGCCACGTACTGTTTTAATACATTAAAGACGTCCTTTAGTTTGAAGAGTGAATTCATAGCTTCTGAACTTTGTCATACAAGCAGTGTTTTTAACGAGTCGTTAAACCCCAGAAGAGAAATATAACACTAATAAAAGCAATTTCAGATTCCCAACTAGAGTTATTATGTGTTGCCATATTTTGCTGTCAGTAAATATCAGACAATGGCAATAGTGACAAATGAAACATATGAAAACTCATCTGCAAAGTTTCTTCTTGTTTTTTTGACTCTTTAACGATATGAAGATGAAGAATTTAAACTATGAAAATTCAGTATTGTTTGTTTTCTATCAAATTTTATCAAGGTTGATCAGTTTGCTGTTATCAGTGTTTTTACTAAGGTTTGGGGAACTCGGTAGCAGAGGGTGAAAATCTGGCTGGTACAATGATTTTGATGGGGAACACCAATACAACAGCTAGGGAACTTAGGGATGAGTAGGCAAGTGAATAAACATTCAAGAAATTGATATCCATTCACCTAGCAACTCAGACCATGCCCATAGCAACAGTGAAATGTTGGCACATACAATAAAATACTACCAATGTGCTGTTTTCCTCATATGTTTTACCTCATATATTTTATGTGAGCCATTTTAGAAATAAAACCAAAGCTAATTCAAATATTCTTTGCCAGTCATCGCTTGTCATTGCTCAATTTCTATCCTGTATACTATAATGCAAACCTAACCTCATGGACCTGCCATCTTGTTTCAGCATTCATGCATACATTCAGCACCTGTCAGGTATTTTCTTTTCACATAATTCTGATTATTGTTAGAGAGAGAGAGCCAAATGGGTAGCTTTTCTGTAGTCACAAAAGACAACAAAGCATATTTGTGTCATTGTGTCGTTTTTACTGTTTCGTATCTATTTGAGGTTTACGATCAGCATTGTGGACCATGATGGCGTCAAAAGTGGAGGAAACAGCTGACTCTGCCCTTCACATTGTGTCCACCAGTGGTACAACAACCCATTTAGTATTGTTTGATTTACCTTTGTACTCCTTTTATTTCTACAACAATATGTTCCAGAAACACAGGATGTTACTGATTTGAAAGGATTGACATGTTTATATTTGGCGCCATTCACACTGACGTGTATGTACACACAAACACACACAATATATTCACACACATATGCATATCACTGCAGACATGTATGTAAACATCCTATCCATGCATACATGTACATATACTGTACAGTAAACACAAATACACACATGTATGTACATGCATACATACATACATGCATACATACATACATACATACGTACGTACGCATGTACGTACGTATGTACGTACATACATACATACATACATACATACATACATACATACATACATACATACATATATACATACATACATACATCCATACATGCATACATACATACATACATACATACATACATACATACATACATACATACATATATACATACACACATACACACATATATACATACATATATACATACATACATACATACATACATACAAAATTGTTCTGTAACTATGGCAACAGTTTAATTAATACAAAATATCCCTTGTTAACGTAAAGTACAGGGCCTGCAAGCATCGGAAAAAAACAGCTGTTATCATGGGGCATAGTTAGTTACATCTTTGATAACGTTCGCAATTGGTGGAAGAAGAAACCACAATTGTTGCTGAAGGCAAAAGTACACATTGCTCATTTAATGACTGTCCTTTGAAGTAGTATCTGGTTTACTTTTACTACTGTGTATGTACAAAACACTGCGCATTTGGGGGTTATTTATATGGAGTCAGCCTCCAGTAGATGAACATAGATGAACGTTATACCAATAGTTGCATGAAGCTTATCGTCAAGGGGGACGAGTACGTAGCATCAATCTGTTCAACATAAAGAACGAAAAGTGTAGAAAAGAAAGCTTGTATGTGTACTGTAAGAAAACAGATCAGATAGGTCTTTCTTATTTTGTAAGACGACGGGGTTATAGTCAGCTGTTTTCATGGTGGCCAGGTCATATACTTAAACTGAATATTGAACAGAAACTGGCATTGTGGGAGGTCTTGTCTGTGGTATTCTTCATGAGATGATGCCAAACAGATGATATTTAATAGTGTTGTTGCTGGCCAATCAGCAAGTGCAGTTACAATTTGTAACAGTTCATTGTTACCATGGTAACCAAGTATTGCCATGGCAACCAAATGTATCAACATCAATGCATCTAGACCCCATGACATTTTGTCTTTGCCCAGGATATCACGTCAGCAATAGCTTATGCAGCGAAAGATTTATATAAACTAATTTTTTTAATGTGGAATAAAAAGTTCATGGGGACTTCAAGTAGGATGTTATTTCTGTCATAATAATAATGTAGTGCAGTGAGAGTGAGTTATATAGCGTGATAACATATTGCAGTGTACTCGTAATGTTTCTCTTATCTAAATGATTTAGTGTGACAGAAATCACTTGATATAACCCACGTAAGACTCAGAGGTGATACAGTGAGAGACACAATTTGTTTCAGTTCATTGTAATGGGAGTGGCGTGGGCATATTATAGAGAGTGCCACTCTGCAAATGTGTGAGTTGTTGATGTGGTACAAGTTGTACGCGTAGCCAGCTGAAAACTTCCCTTTAAATGTCAAACTTCCTGAAATCCACATGTTTTGTCAACGATGACATTTGAGAGAAAGGAGAAAAACATGGATATTGATGTTGTTGAATTGGTTTGAAATAATGTACATGTGGCGGTAAAGTAAAAATTGAAAGTGAAACAGGGGTAATGAACGTAAACGAACTTTGAAAATAGACTTTAATCCAGTTAAAGTCGTCCTGGAGGTAAAGAAAAAGTCATATTAGGTGACTCAGTAATACAATCAGGTAAATGTTGTTAGTATGTTACCTGTATGCCCTTTAAAACTGAGATATACATCCGGATGTCTGATGCAATCACTTCAACAAATCATACTTTTTGCCAAAGCGTATGTAAAATTGTAAATTATAGAGTGCAACATGCAATAAAATGTAACTATAAAAGGCGCAGACGATAAGGCGTAAAAAAAAAAAATTGTGTGGTTCCGATTACATTCAATTTTAAAATAGGTGGGGTAGGTAGATTTTTTATTTTATTTTTTTTTTCACACTTCACGACTTTCATGATTATATTATTATTTTTCTCGAATACGTAAAAAAAGTTTAGGGTCGGCATGAAAAAGTAGTTGGGGTCGGGTAACGGGAACCAAACAACTTTGTTTATTTGGCCTATAACTACACTACCAAAGGTAAATGTAACTTTGAAATATTATTTTTGAAGTTGGCAGGGTTCTCCCCAGAATAGATTTCAAGGATGGCAACTAATTTGCCAAAATAATTTACATGTCAATAGCATGGTAATTTGCATAATTATCAATTTAAATAACATAGCAGCCTGGGTGGCAAGGACCATGCTTTATTTATTTGAGGAGAATAATGGTGGGTATTCAACACCTGATTTGATAGAAAAAAAAGAATATTGGTACAAAAAGACCAGTTTAACAGATTTTTGGAGAAGCAGAGAAATCGACACTGTTATGGTATAGCAGCCAAAATGGCAGTAACAAAGAAACTGTATTATGATTTAATAGTATTGGTCACCCATAGGGTGGAGTTCAAGTCAAATGTTGCAATGCATGATGGGAGATAAAACAAAAAAAAATGTTCATTTACATCTGGCTTGGTGCCAACATAATATTCCTGATAATGTGCAAAGTCAGAATTGTTGTGATTGAACTTCGGCTAAATTTTAAACTTTAAGAATTAAGAATGTGAAAATAAATCTCACCTAATAACTATGATACAGGGTGTAATATTATATCTGTATCTAAGGCTAGGAATGTGCTTGTATCCCCTTATCAGTGGTATCAAATGTTCACTTTTTATGGTGAGATTTCACGAGTTCATTGTGTGACATACATTTGGACAAACAAAACGTTGTTACATGGGTAGCAATGTAGTAATTTACCACTCGGTGGTAAGCTATATATAAGGCAAGGGTCGGTCACCTCTGCAACATAAACCTTTCCAAATGTAACGATAAATTAGTCTTGGGCAAATAAAAATCATTTACAGTCACTCCCCTTTGAGTTAATGGAGGCAGTGGGTACCATTCATCGCAGACTGGAAATTGAATGAGAATTTTGGCATCGTTATTCTTTCATAGGGTTCAATATTTATTTTAGTCAGTTTGTCCAAGCGGACCACAGGTTTTAGATTTTGGTAGTTGGTGGTGATTAAGTAGTCAGGAGTATGTGAAGACAAAAGTGGCTGGAATCATCAACTAATTTCACACCTCAACAGGCTTTTTCAATAATTTTGAATTGAAGTCTGTTCAATAAAAATGTCTATGTTTGATTGATTTTATCAGCAGTTTTCCTGTTGGTTTTAACCTCCACAGTTTGAAAGCAGTAAGTGTTTCCATGTCGACCACTGTAAAATTGGGTTTCGTGGGCCACAAAATGAAGATTGATTGAGTGGTGGTGTGACATCAGACTTAAGACATTGTTACATTGTAAATTGAACCCCAACAAAACTGAAAGACAGAGATATCAAAGTTGTTGTGACTATTCTGAAATCAGTTTATATTATATATTTCCGTCAACAAAACTGAAAGATAGAAATGTGAACATTATTTTGTACACGTATTCTCAAACCAGTGATAATTTATAATTAATGATCGTATTGTACGTTTGCAGTGGTTGGAAATTACCTGGTAGCTCTGAGACACATCACTAATTTCCTTTCCACCCCCTCCCCCTCCCACCAAACAATAAATAATTCTAATGAATTACGTGATTTTAGCTGCTATATCAAAAATGAAGCATAGAACACCTTGTGCGTCATACACATGTACACTGAATATGGTGAAAACATAGGAAGTCTTCACTGACATTCATTATTAAGACGTGTGATATGAGGTGTCTTTGGGATGGCCTGAAGCTCAATCTGGAATGATGTCAGAAAAGACAAGTCGTGATTCCTACTACACAATTAATGTCACCAGAATGAAGAATATCATATTTACTAGATTCCACCGAGAAGTCTTACATGTGCACACCTACATGCGTACAATACATGCCTGGACACAATACATTCGTAAGTCCGTTTAGTTAATCTTGGACATAAACAGATGACATACGTTTGGTTCGGCTTGAAATGACACACAAGTCTCTGATATAGTCTTGGAAATATGGTTAAAAAATTTGTTGTAGAAGTATGGGGGAAAAGAGTATTATGTTATTATGCTGGAATCCATTTTGATCCGCTAAGGCTGATGTGGGTAGATACCATATTGTTCTTATTTAGAGAGAGAATAAGCGAGAATTTATGACTAATAGAATTCTGATTCAGAAGTGAAAGGTCAAAAGATTCTGGTTTTGGCAAATGTCAATGTTGGTAGTTATGTTGTGATGACAGAAACAGCCTGTATAAGTAGGTACATATTAATGAGTACAATGTCAGAAAGTTGATATGACTACATTTTACAACAACCATCATATTAAGCTTGTTTTATGAGCGTAAATGTGATGTAGAGACCCTACATATAATGTAATTATTTGCATATTGATGAAAATGATAGCATAGTAGAAATGAAAGACAAGACTCCTTTGCAGTTTTTTGCATATTAATTAGATAATTTGCATATTTATAAGTACTGAAGAGAATGTACATATGTTACTAAATACTAGTATCACAGCAATGAGTATTTTAATAAACAAGCAAAGACACCAGCATATATGTAAATGCATTGTAGAGCCTGAGCTTGCATATTAATTAAGTAATTTACATATGAATAATGTCATCCATGTATGAATAAGCATTGGTTTCAGTGATATAAAAACAGTTGTAGCATGTATACATATAGGATAGTTAATTCTTTATATATTCAAATGTGTTACAGACACCATTTGTTATCTCGAGCATTGTTAATGAGTATGATTGTGTACCAACGTCAATTTGTTATATGGTGTGAATTTCTACAGAAGTTCAACATCAATGCTACGTGTAACAACTATTAATGATTGGATGCATCGGTGTCTAATCGGTATTCATAGTTGTCATCGTTGCGTTTACCAAAATCAATGAAAGCAGCAATCAGATGCTTTCTTCCTAAAATTTAATCGTTCTAGTGACAGCCAGGAGTGAGAAAACTCTTCAGTTCACACTCTTGTGCAATTTGTGCCAGAAAAAGGAGTCTGTGATGAAAGTGTTTACTATATCTCCCAGCCCACTTCCAATTGCATCTATCTCATCCATCTATCTCAAGAAATAATCTCTACTAGGAAGCACTATATAGGTCAGAGATAAATTTGTTTTCAAATGGGAATTGACTGGTAAGAGCCAACACACTCCCCCTTTACAATTGTTGTTCATTCAACTTTATATTCCTGCAAATTGATTGAAAATCAAGCAAACCAAAAACATTGTGATTTTCAGTTTCACTTTGTTTGAAATAAAACAACTAATAAAGATGTTTAGTCTCGGTTTAGAAATTAGAACTCGGTGATAGTTGTCTGGCATTCTCCATAACACAGAAAGAGCCTGCATGTATGGCTGTGTGTATATAGGTCTCTGTGTAAACTGGTAATTCCATTGAGATTGCGATCATGTGTGCTTTATTGAGAGAATTTAGGTCAAAGAAGTCATCAGTGAAACCGTTCTCTATGTTTATAAATACATGACACCCAAAACACAACAAGTACAAAAATGTAATAAAAATTCCAAATTTGGATCACATTGAGAAAGTCATACTGGTACTAAGGAGAACACAGAATACAGTAATAATACAAAATGTAGTTAATACTAATATTCAGTTGAGGTACACCCAGCGCATGATTATTGGCAGACATTTTTAGAATAGTAATGGTGTCACTGTTCGTATGTTTGTGCTTGGAAAGTATTTGAAGCCTTCATTAGATGCAGATGACTAGTTGATGGATTGAGATGGTATGATCTGAATACTTGCGTAGTATTACACTACATCACAGTTACGCATTTATCTGCTGGAAAATTAAAAATGATGTTATATATGGTGGCTGTTTTCTTTTCTTTTTCTTTTTGTTCTAAAATGTAACTGATATTATCATGATACAAAATCGCCAATTACATTCATACACTACATATTTTTTTTTTAAGTTCTTGATTTTTTTTTTAATGTATCGGTTGTGCTGCAGCTGTATGCAGGTTTGTGGTCAGATAGATATAAAAATAGAAACTAGGACGAATGTGTAACGGATGTAACCGGGATGTAACCGTACATTGATCTCGCCACACTGCACTGGCAAAATCCCAGATTAGAGGAGGCATATTGAAAGTATCAAACTACGCTGCACCAACAAAAATTTGGTCAAACTGAATCTTTAAGCATAGTTTTAGAAACCAAGTCTTTATGCTTGCATATATAGTTGGCTCCATGCCAATAAATGAAAGCGCCAGTCCCCATTTTAATGTGATCATGTGGTTAGAATCGGCCAATGAGATGACAGCAATGTGCTGTTGTTGAGTCTTATTTATATCCACTATGTAATGTAATTATACCCTGTCGTAGAGGGAATCAAAATGTTCTGCTTTCTATTTAAGGCAGAATATTTGTGACATTTTTATCATGCAGCATGTATTTATTAGTGGTATTATCTGTCACGCCACACATATATTTCCATGATGTAGTGAGAGTCATTTTGTGTGCAAATGGCCATTGTGTGGAACATGAATTGGAAATACAAGATAATGTTAAATTCATGACATGGAAATGCATTTAATTGAAATTTGTACAATAGTAGACTGCAATGATAGTACGCAGGAAAAGTAGGCAGCAGTAGACAGTCTGTGCATGTATGTGTGTGTGTATGTGTGTTAGGGATAGGAGGCAAGCACATTACAGATGTGGTTTGGTTCTGCGTTCAATTCTGAATAGAGGTGAGATTGAGAAGTGGGTCAAGGCACTACTCTGTTTTGATATGAATGAAGGCAGGGTATATAGGTGAGTGAAAGAGTATGTGCTGCCTTTCTTTAGCCCTTGCCATGTGGGTTACTGAATTGCAAACACACCCTACATTAGAACAGATACACACACATGGTGTACATACGCAGTCGCTATATTTACAAACATTTAAATATTTCATAATCTTGTCAATGGATTTAATTCCCAAACTATATATATGTTCATCATATGCAAATATGGTGTCGCATAATTTTGCATTGCATGCCTTTTTTTGTTTGTTTGTTAAATTTTGTGTGTAAAAATGGTGACGCTTTGGGAATTATTTTCAAAGCCATAAACAAGGAGCCTTTGCATTTGTAATACTCATTATCGTGTAGGTGATTGTTGTCATGGAAACCATACGAACGGTATATATGAATGTGAATGGAAATCAGCAATGGTTTTCTCAAAAGAAATTGTGACAGTGGAATAAATAATGTTACTATGTAATAGACTTCTATTGAAACTGTGACAAGTTGTTCCTTAGCTTTTAAACTTAGATTGTTGAATTTGCAGACAATTGATTCAATACATGCTTACATGTAAATGGAAGTCAGTTTTGCCTATGAGGAGAGTTGTAGTAGGCACGAGAAGCACTCAGGACTTTACAGTCTTGATTTTATGAAAACAAAATATTCCGAATCTTCTTAGAAAAACAAAATGGCTGCAAGGAACATTTCCAAGAAAAATGTGACACACTGGCAGTTAATTGGAAAACTGCCAATTTTGATGAAGTGGTTCTCATTTTTTTTTTCCAGTCGTACATTTTGTCGACTATTATATCAAGAATGCGATGATTAAGAAATGAATTATCCCAGGTGCTATAGTAAGGATATACAGATAAATCAAAAATACAAAATTCTATTTTATGCGTAATTGCGAGACATAACTATGAAACCAATATGGTATAGTCTGTTCTAGTGTAAGAAACCAGTGAAGTGTTTTTGCACAGGTTTGTGAAACAGAGGAGATGAAAGATAAGGATCTGGTTAAAATTGCATAGATTTTCATACCCTGTACCTGCATTATATTGGTGGGAACCCAAGTATAAAAATGCCAAGGAGAATTGGGGAGATTTATATTGTCATCATGTCACTGTAATGTGACAAGTGTAAGTTATGCAGGGGTGTTTTTTATTTGTATTATACATTCGCTATTTTACACAGCAAATTATTCTGAATCTTACTGTGTATGATTTATTGTGAAATGCACCTTGAAAATAAACCGTTTCAACTTTTGCTGCTACTTTGTTCAAGAAAACTCCAACTTATTCTCAGTTTAAAATGAAAAAAAGTAATCATGGTTTGGGGTTGCCCATTGTAAAAAATTTTGAGATAAGGTCACCATTATTGTTACCAAAATGAGGCCTTTTAGAATCCACTATTTGACTGTAGAAGAGTAACTCTAGTAGAAATGAAAAAGGTGAATGATTTCCTTGAAGACAAGACTGGTGGTGAACCAGAAGCAAGCTTCCATATATGGCAAAGTTTGGAGAGATTTTCAGAACTTATGATTTTCAGTGAAATTCGTCCCTGAGGGTATTCAACATTAAATTGTACCACGTCGACTATATTGTGTGTACTTTTGTGGACATCCTCTTGGATAGTTTATAAACAGGAGAATTAAAAAAGCAGTTGCAGGGAAATACATACATGTACCCAGTGTGTTTATCCAAGGGTTGGGAACCCTGATAACAGATGTCGGAAATCTGGCATACAGTTTCATACTATCTACCACAAATATTGTTGGGACATGCAACCCTGGTATATAGTTAACTGATAAGCTGCATGGATGACTGGTAGATTTTACCTACACTTATGCAGCAGTTAATTACTTGACGACGGTTCAAGTGAAAACACTAAAAATTGATATTGTTTTAGTTTTAATGTGTGTTCAAGTGTGTATACACGATAGACTGACAACCATTTTTGACCGTTTGCATGGAACATTAAAGATTGGACAAATCGAAAGCAACAATGTTGTTGCACATACTGTGACATATGCAAACAACATCACATGCCATAAATACGTCATTAATTGGGTCATGTCAGATATGTGCATTTTTAATAGACTAAGTATAATTTTTAACTGAAATTTGTTTGTTTCAAATCAACATGTGTATTAATAACACAGTCCCCATCCAGCATGAATGCCATTGTGGGTACTTCTGCTTGCGGTGTATTCTGCTGCACTTTTCACTCACCACGCTTTTGAAAATATGACTGCAGGAGAACACTATAGGCACTCATGCAAATACCCTGCATATGCCACACTTTCACTCACATGTCACACTTTCTGTCATAGAATCCAACATAAAATGTTATATATCGGTCACTGTCCGTCTCCCCCCCCCCCCCACCAGTAAAATTAAGTGTAAGAAAAACTGGTATCTACTGTATATTATGATGTGTTGTTATGAATCTAAAATGTGTTTGACATCATTAATATTATTGATGATTCACTCGTGTCAATTAAAGCTGTTATGGCTCTTTTTTTTCAATATTTCAGGATTTATTTTCTCAATAAAACCAATCACAGCATAACAAAACGTTCATTTGTTAAAGAGCAATGTTGAATAGCAAGTATTATATTGTAAATGTAAAATTTCATTGGCACTTTAATATATGGCTGATATTTGATGTACATGCAATGCCTGGTAGCTACTCCATCGATTACACGGATACAACAAAAAGGTGCTAAATGAATATGAAGCTGATAAGTCACACAAAGATTTCCTGTTTAAAGGAGAAATTGGATTAACGTTGATTGTAATTATGAAAGTGGAAGGACAGAGCTTGGCAATCAATAAATGGATGTGTCTGTTGAGTCATGTATGTATGTATGAATGTGTGTGTTAGTGTGTGTGTGTGTGTGTGTGTGTGTGTTAGTGTGTGTGTGTGTGTGTGTGTGTGTGTGTGTGTGTGTGTACATGATCTCTCATAGGAATTATAAACGGCTATGTGACAAATTTGTAGATGAAAAAAATATATCAAAATTTAGTGAAATCGTCAATATTATAGTTGGAGGTGAATTTGGTGATAGTTTCAATAAGACTGTGATTCCGTTGCTGTGGCAAACAGGATGGTCAAAGTCTTGATGTTGTGCTGTATGCATTTGTAATTCTAAGCCTGCAATTAATAAATTTGATATTTCCATTTCCCATCCACCATGAGTCATAATTTAGCATAGAATTGTTACATTCCCTGGTAGAACGGCCCCGATATTATTACAGGATATTACAAAAATATCCAGGACACTGCTATGTAAGAAAGGTGAGCAGATAAACACACAGGAAAAAGCTCCTTTTTTTTTCGACCGCCAGTTGTCAATACAAAAGATGAGTCACACACACAAACAGTATCCTTGGCTTTTCTCTGGCCATGTTTTTACTTGGTGTACTTTTGACATGTCATGGGATCCCCACCACATGTGGACTCATGATAATATGATTATCATTAACAAGACACACACTACACAGGTAAAACACCTAGTCAATGTACATTGTACATGTGTTGTACCTGTCCCTGAACACTCTCAAAGTTGTCACCCTTTTCTAAACAAGATATGCTATTCAAACATTTCTTCTTTTTTTTGGAAGTGAAAGGCAAAAATGTAGAAATGCAAACATGGCGGAAATTACAAGGTACACATACCACATCATATTACATTGGAATATATACATTGACAGGATATAATATCATGACTTTTAATTTTGATCTTAGCAATTAAAAGAAAGTGATTATCTGATTATGGATCCAATATAGTATACCCTGTGTTCTGTTTCTATGTCACATTGTTGAAACTTGTATGTAGATGTATAGAGAGGTATCACCTCAAGGCCACCATGAAATAAACTCAATAACTGTAATACATAATTAATATTCGATCTAATGTAACACTGAACAGTCGATACAACAATTGCAAGGACATGGTCACAAGAATACAAGTTTGGTAATTGTGTTATTGTTTGAACTTGATCACTTGCTCATGTCCGTTCACGTGAAGTGCAGTGAATTTCAATTTGTTATCACCTGTGCTGTGTGTATTTGTATTGACTTATTTGAAAATTTACCAATACGACTAAAAGTTGGTAAGTGCGAAGACAGATAGTTTACTGCTGGAATTACGAGTTCTACCTGTATGAAACCTTGTAATAAGGTAGTATGGTTTATGTAGTCTTACATTTGTACGTTTGCTCCTTGCCCCAGGTTGTTGACTATAATGGTGGCCTTGAGTTGAAAGAATTTGCTGTAATTGTGTTGAGTAACAACACAAGTATTTGGTGTTTTTGAGGTGAGATCATAGTCACAAGACAGCTGAATAACTACTACATGTACATCCTAGTAGTAGTACTACAGCTGTATTGAAATGCTGGATTTCGGGACATTATTTTAGAACAAAATATTTCGTTTCATATTCTCTGCTTTCAAAAAAGAGATAGTGTTACTGAAATTAGGAAACCTTTTCTTTGTGATAAACAACAAACTATCGTGTTTATTTTTTGCCGAGAGAAGATACATATTTGTGCATCGTTGTCGACAAGTTAAATGTCACACTATTATTCATCACTTTTTGTACAAAAAAAGAGAGAATTTTTGGACTTTCTTCACTACACTCTCCAATGTCTCATTTATTTCGTGTACAGAGTATTCCACCTATGTAAATGTAACCTATAACAAGGAACAAATGTACATAGTGAAAGTAAAATCAAATATTTTCAAAAAATGTGAGTGATTTATGTAATGATATAGTATCATGTAATACTAATAAATGTAGACATACATACATACGTACATGCGTGCGTGTGTACGTACGTATGTACGTACATACGTACGTACCTACATACATACATACATACATACATACATACATACATACATACATACATACATACATACATACGTACATACAAATGTACATACATACAGACACGGATATACATACATATATACACACATACATACATGCATACACACAGACAGACATACACAGACAGACAGACAGACAGACAGACAGACAGACAGACAGACACAGTATCATACTCTCTCATGTCTGGTTAACTGGTATGATATTGGGCTGAATATGTGCATTGTGATGATGAAGTTATGAATTGTTGATGTGTGTACATTAATACCCTTATACATGCCTACCAGTTCAAAAACACATTGTCTGTATAAAAAATCTTGCTTCTTCTGTTGCAATCATTTATTTAGATCTCTCTATTTAGCAACCCTAAGACCCTTTAGGCCTCAGACTGCTATCTTCTATAAAGTTTAAAATTTCGAGTGAAATAGGATCACTTTTTTGACTGATAATTCTAGGTGTCGTTCGTATATTCAGTGACAGTACATTGTTTGACGAGGAGAGATATGAACTAAAATCCAACATATTTAGCTTATTATGGCATAGGTTAACATTCTGTTTAGCGCTTCTATACAAAGGTTCTTGACAGTAGTGTCACATGATCTCAGGAGGTCAATTATATTGGTTTTATTGGCATATTTGTATTGATGAACTTCATCACAATGTATATTTGAGTAACTCATGCAGTTTTGTCATCATTTAAAGTCTTGCTTGAGATGAATTGTTTCTATATCAAGAATTTTACAAAGTATCACCTGGAACAAAACAAACGACACAAAACGATGGAAATAGAGGTAAAAGACATCTAGCTGCTTTCACCACTTTAGATTTTAATCAGATTGGTCAGCGCATATCGTATGCAAAAATATTCATAAATAAATTAAGTAATTTTCTTAAATAATATTTAGTAGAAATATTTAGATATTCAAATCACTGGTAAACATTCTCTACCTTATAAATCAAACTAATGTGTTGTGCTGCATAGTGCGATGGGCACTTTTTTATGATTTAGCATTAGAGTTTCTGTTTCGAATCTAATGAATTGTACTGAACACAGAACAGTATCCTAGGTTTTCTGTAAATGTCATTTTCCGGTCTGTAACATAGAGACAATTATAAACCATATTTGGTAGTAGCTAGTACCCTGAAGCAAAGTGTAAAGGTGTACAATGTACGTGTGAGGTGGGATTTTAATATAGCATTGTTTTCTACCAAGGACTTATATTCTTGTACATGTATGTGAAGAAGTATATTTTTAGCTATTTTTTCAGGAGTCCTGGTACTAAAATAGAGGGGGGTCGGGGGGGGGGGGGGGGGTCTGGTTGAAAATGGCATAGATTTCCACAAGTACAGTACATTGTAGACCAAGTGTAGAGTTTCAAGTGCCAACTTTAATACGCCATCTGTAAGCCAGACTATCTTTTTGATAGTTCAGCTGCTTGATTACATCCTTGTAAAATAAAAGAGACTGTTTATTGTGTGGTGCTCAGCATGTACTTACTATGACAATGTGAGAACTGTCTCAATATAGACTATATATAGTAATTGTAAAGAGTACCATCTTACAAGAAGGTGTTAAAGTGCTGTCACCCCTGATTACTAATTATGAAAAAAAGAACAGAAAGTGTGATATGTTGTAATGACTTCCTAGAGTCATGCAAGGTCAGTGGTGGAAACAAAGCAACAATTATGCAAATTGGGCGTGGGTGAAAAAGTGAGCGGCCAAGGGAGGAGTGGACAACTGATTAACATTGACATCAAAGATGCATAGCAAGCTAATATTGGCTAACAAAATGTGACCTTGCAAGTAGAATGGGTAACAATTGGATCGGCCTGATTATACTCTTCAACAATAGGCTGTGTAGTGATAATGCTGCCCCAACTCACGTATCAATCATGCAGACAGTGAACAACCCTTTCATACAGCTGCAAATATTTCAGCCTAGAATTTTTTCAAACGCCTACAAAAATGAAAATGAAGTATCCAAATCATTTGGTAATGGTGTCCAGTTTGTGAATACAAGAACAGTATATGACTACCTTTCATGTTTTAATTATATTTGTGGTGATGAATAGTTTTTACCTATTGTATGGACAATGCTGGTTGTTATGTTTACAAAAAAAAAATGCAGGTATTTAAAAAAAATAAAATAAAATGTGTGATGTGAAAGGTACAGGATATACTGAGAGAAAAATTTAATTTATGGAAGGTGAAGCTGTAAGCCGTTGTGAGTGTTTCATTTGTCATTGCTGATAAGTAATCCCCAACATGTGTCTGGTTGGTGGATGTTACGTAACAGGACTGCCATGTCAGACAGAGATTGCTCATGAATACTTTCAAGGTGACCGGCTTATTTAGGGATGCTGTTCTGTTTGCACGTTTCTTATCTCTTATTTGCCATGACTGATATACAAGTTATTGCATAAAGCAGTTTATTGGTTTGAAAATATTTTGCGCAGAAACAATTTTGTAACATTTTCCATATGTTACTACTAATACTGCAGCCATTTTGTGCACACATTAGTGCTATTGTGTTTGGTTTGATCAAATTCTGCCCTCCAAATTTTTTTTACAATAGAATGATTGGATGTTTTAACACGTTATCAAATATTCCTTGTTTAAAGTCTGATTTGTTTTCCTAATTAGTAATTACCACCATTGCCATGATAAGTATTTTTTTTTCTCTCTCAGACGGCTCATTTGCATAATGCTTGAATCACTAGATATGTGATCTCTACTGATTTGCATATTGCAAGGTCATGTATTTTGCATAATGAGGTTGCTTATGCTGTCCTAGTGAGGGCACAACAGTAGATGATAGGTTGTTTGATAGCATATCACTACATTTGTCTGAAAAGTCAGTGGATGTTTAATTCAAATTTAAAAAATAATAGTGTCATATTTTCATCCAGTGTGGCTTTTTTCTCTAGCCATGTGAAAAGTTCACTTTTTCTGTAACGTTGTCTTTTGTGGTTTTTATCCACTACTTGTACGCTTTAAAACAAAAATGAAACAAAATTGAGAGCACGTAAGTCATTTTCCATGCATCAACTCCTAGTGTGATCCCAAGACTGGCAATTAAGTCACGACTTTTAAAGGGAAATCGAAATGTGAGAATTTAGAGTGGATGTTTTTATGACCTAGTTTGGAACTAAAAAAAAAAAAAAAAAAATCATGAAATATAGTGTCTTGATGTGTCTATGCAAGTCAGAAACTCTTATCAACATAGTGCTAAACTGAGTATTTTATGTCCATAATTTTGTTTGTATCTAAAGATTGCATCATGGTGTGATTGGGTATATAGATGATCAGAGTCATATCTGACCTATGCCCTCTGTGGTGGTGGTGTAGTGAGTGTATTATGATGGATTGATTGTCATAAACAGCGTGTTAACCTGTAGGCATTGCAATACGATACTCCATCTTGTGGACGTCATCTCTAGTAATCATCTAACTTTGACGCTCCCGTTGACGTCACCTCTAGTAATTTTCCCATTTTGATGCCAAAGCATGGATATTTATATAATCTGTAAATTTTGCAATTTTGTTTGGGAGGAACGTGACGCAATATGAAAATGTAGTATCGAGTATTTAGTTACAATTGTACGCATATTGAAATTATATCAATATGTAAATTTTACAATATTGTTTGAGGAGAAATGGACCAAAATTGACAGTTTTATGGAAATATGGTATTGTGTATCAAGTTATAGTTGTACCAATAAACACGTTCAGTCAATATGGAGTGAAAATTAAAGCTCCCTGCAGGATAATTTTTTCTCCAAGATTAAAATAAGTGAAGAAAAAAGAAAAATTTATAAATTGTAAAATTTTTGGATTTCTATGGTGTTCCAATGTCGTTTGCAAGGAGTAATGCATGAAATATTAGGTGCACAGTTTTCTCCGTTGGTGATAGGGTATGTGGGTGTTATGGGTTAATGTAAATGAAGGGAGTGACAGATTGGCTCAATAGGAGACTAACAGTAGGTAATTCTGAACGTAAGATTACAGCTTGTTGGAAAACCAACAAAATCTTGCATACATGTAGTAGCGATATGCCATGTAACAACGTACAGGTAACCTGGAAGTAAGGTGACGTGTCTAAAGCATACAAGTCAGTCTTAGATGGTGAAAGTGATGAATGGATCCTAGTAGGGGATGTCTAGATGAATGACAAAGGAGTTCAACTTTGCCAGGTTGACGTCCACTTGTGGCTGACCAACTGATGTGTTTCAGTGTTGTCTGTGTACCTTAAACCTAAAAAAAAACAATGTCTTCATGATGGATTGTAGTGAAATTTACGGATTGGGTCTTCTGTCATAAGACAAAAAAAATCACTCACCCCACCCCTTACCCCCCAACTCTATGAAAGAATGCATAGGGCTAATGTATTCATGGACTGAGATCCTGGTTAGTCCCTGGATTTCAAATCATTCCTTTGAAGTTCTTGAAAAAGTTGGTTCATTTGTGGAAATTCCTGCAAATTTAATATATACGATCATCATTCATGACATATGAAAATGTTCCCATTGATCAACAAGTTAACTTTCTTTTGGGTAATGATCTGAAAAAATATCATGGAAACTCATGGCATTCAAAAACGATTTTAGAAATTTATGAACCTTGTTCTTGAGTAACACGGTAGTCATGCTTTCAAAGTATTAGCTACCATGGTAACATACAGCAAGCTTTCTATTCATTAACTTTTGTTCCAAATGTCTATCTTTGTAACATATTTCGAACTCTGACATCTGACCTTTGACCTATACCTGTATGATTTACAAAATTTTCTGTTTGACATTTTATTTTTTTGGACAGGGCTGAGAAATCAAGGCATGCAGCAAAGATGAGGCGAGACAAGGAAGGTGTGGAGATCGCTGCCTTGGCAAAATTGCTGCCATTTCCAGAAGAGATCACGTCCAAACTTGATAAAGGCTCCATCATTAGATTAACTACTAGTTATTTACGAATGAAAAAGTTTACTCAGAAAGGTAAGAGTGGTAGAGTCTTAGAGGAGTTTTAAGTGAAAACTACTGGTACTAAAACCTCGATAAGCTCTACTAGTAGAATGTTAATGTCGATGTATGCCTTCTGTGACTTTACAGTTGTCGTCAGACATTGTTAGAACAGTTGCGATTTTCTCTGACATTTTTAATGCATACGGTAAAATACATCATATCTTTGTACCAGGTTTGAGTTCAGTCAGTTGCAAGTGATGGTAAACACACTTCAGTAAGTAGAATACTGTGATTTCCTTTTTTTGATATACAACAAAAATGTCACCAAAAAAAGTTTATACCGAAATGTTTTGATACGTTTCTTTGAAAATGGATTCTTCCTGTGTATTCCTCTCAAGTGGTCGATCCTTGTATTATGATTTAAAAGTCAATGTGCTATGGAAAGGCTATTACCATGGCAATATGTTAAAATACAGTGTATGAAAAACGAGAGAGAAAAATTGATGCTACCAACAGTTTGAAATACAGTGTTTATTGTGTAGGGAAACAGAGAAAGTATTTATTAGCCTTGAATTTAGAGTGTAAGTGAAAATCACATTATTTGTACCTGGGTTGATGAAATCCGGAAACGTCATCACCTACTTTATGCTGGCAATAGTCAGTATGTTGGATAGGTAGATAGCACAAAATGTAGTTCCCCATGTTATCGAAAATATCATACTGCAGTTTGTTGACGTGGAAAAGAAATACGACAATAACACCACTCAAAAATATGAGACACTCTGACCTTCTTTGCATTGAATGGTATATTACCCCATCTTTGTAAACAAGTCTTGAGGAAGAGAGACGAAGATTACATGACAAGTAGTGGGTGTACAAGTCGTCACCTCAGTGCAGTATTAAAGGTTGTATCTACCTATACAATTGCATAGCAGATACAAAGTGTCTGTGTTTAAAGCTGCTTAAGTGAAACTGATAGAATTGTGGACTGTTGATAGCTTCTAGCGTGGGTACAAATGATAGGGTGTAATTGTTTACCCATCAGGTGTCTTGTCCTCAAGAGTGAAAGTGATTCACATATTGAACAAGTAGAGGGTGACGTGAATTGTTTGAGGCAAAGCATTGAATCAGTCATTAGTTCAGTTCTCCTTTGTATCGAGATTGTATCAAGATTTGACCCATCAGAAACAGTATGGTATTCTGTAGATTTAATCGTTAATTTGACTGTAAAAAAATAGTGTAACACTAAGCGTACTGTATCAGCAAAACAGAATCAGTCTATCTGCAATCAATCACTTTTAGTTCTTATTGTATATAGCAAACAGTAAAAGAGAGAAAGTGAGTGCTGTAAGGCACATTTTGACATTATAAAAAAACACAGTCATGGTAGCTAAAGTTTTAACAATATGGCATTTAACAAAAAAAACAACAGAAGACAAGTGTCGTGCTACACATGACTACTTGTTTTGCCAAGTGAGTGATACTTCCTCAAGTTGTATTATCTAGGAAGCACTGAATGAATGGTTTGTGTCTGTTCACTGTGTGAGTACACTCAGTCGTACTTGACACAGTTCAAGCACTGTGTATTGAAAACCATGGTCAGTGATAATATGTGGGATATTGTGTTGTACGAGTTGATGGATGTGATGGATGATGAGGCCTCTTTCCATCCGTAGAGGGTGTGAAGAAATAGTATGTGTACTTCCAAGAACAGAATGTAAAATAATACACAAAGCGGCCATTACTGTTTTTTCATACATCAAAACTGGTTATCATAAATTTGTGTTTGAAAATTGCCTTTTTTAGTTCAATAAGTGCAGACATGTATGTGGTCGCTGCACTTTGCTGCGATCCCAAGAGGCAATAGCCCAGAGACTTGTGGGTATGACTACGGTTGACAGTATTATTAATAAAAGCCTCACATCAACAGCCTGTGATATTGTGAACAAGGCAAGCCTCTGGGTTGAATATGTAAAGCAAAAGAAAAGAAAGCTACCGAACAAAAATAGTGCATACTGCATGTACCATTCTTAAATTGGCCATGTACATTATTAGTCCTTTCCCCTACTTGAATTGATTCGAAACTAAATCAAACTGAATTATTTCAATTAAACTGGTAGTTTCTGTCCCCCTTGAGAAACTGACAGCCGTGGATTTGAGTCAATTGACTTTTGCTTTGATTCATGTTGGTTCTGAACCGTTGTTAGTGGGGACAGGAGAACCGAATTCATTCTGATTTCCATATGACGCAACATTTCACGTGGGGGCATGGCTGATGCCAAAAGGGTGTTATGTGTATCTGTGTATGTCGTGATTCGTGGTTGTCCATATTCCATGCCATGTACATGTATGTTTTGAACCTGCAGTCATCACTAGGGGGCATGGCTGATGCCAAAAGGGTGTTATGTGTGTCTGTGTATGTCGTGATTCGTGGTCGTCCGTATTCCATGCCATGTACATGTATGTTTTGAACCTGCAGTCATCGCTAGGATAATTCTCAAGATACTAATTACTTTAAGATTGGTATTTGACTTAAATATCCATGTGACTTTTACCAACATGGCCACTTTACTGGAAATAATGCCTACCTGAAGGAAAACAAATCAAAGTGAGATCCATCTGGGAATAATTGAATGCCAGTTCTTACCTACTGGATAACAGTATCACAAAATTAGTAACAAACAAGACTATTAACTTGTATTTAGATAAACGGAGATCAAAATAGCTTAAAACCAGGAAACTTATAGAGAATAGAAATGTCACAGTGAGGACCATTACAGATTTCCTTGGTTGGATGTTTCAACACAATACACAAATTAACTGTTATCGTTTTGGTGAAATATATCATAATGTTTCTGTCTTGTTCAACGTAGTACAATCTTGAGTTTAAGGTTTCTACTATGTTGGACAAAATTCAAATTTGAATATGAGATGCAAAATATATGCAACATAGCGTACCAGTTCTCAGCATCAGTAAGGCTTTAATAATATAATATATCAAGGAATCAGCATTTGTCCATTGTCTTGTTCCGTGTATATTTTTCTTTTCTTTTTTTCATATAATGCAAATTTAAAATAAAATATGTGATGTAGGAATATAAAGTGCTTGTATTGTAGCATAGAGTTGTATAGAAAATGTTCTTTTCTATATCTCCAACTTAGAGAGGGATTTTGTCCTAGAAAGAGAGACATTGGTCAGTATTTTTGTTGAGGGCGGTAAGCAGTAAAAAATCTACCGTAGATCCCCAGGTGTTTTACCTGGGTTTTCCCACCAAAATTATGGTGCATGATATGGAAAACTTTGCAAATTTACCAGATTTTCCTCGTCTGTTACCGAGGTTCTCGACCTTAGCAAAAACGCTGATTCTGCATGCTATCTATGTGAAGTATGCATCTGAAAACTGTTGGTGATAAGCCATAGCTTGAAATGTTTGTAATAACTTGATTTTCATGGACAAAAATAATACTATAGTACTTCCTATATCTGAAAACTTAATTTTGTTTTTGTTCTGATTGACTACACAGAGGGAGATGCATTGTTAGATGAACTGAAAGAAAAACAGCAAAAAGCCATCACTAGTGGAGAAGAGAGTCCAAGTACAAGCTCCGAAAGTCAAGTTGATGAAGGAGCTCTCATGTTGGAGGTTTGCACAATACCATCTCTATTTGTCAATGTCATTATTTGTTATATTTGATCTTGAAAAGTTACACTTGATATGGTCATGGAAAGAATTTGAACCACTCATGATTACTCCTAGAAAAGCAATGCAGGAAACTTGGGGGGGGGGGGGGGGGGGGGGGGGGGTCTATGAAACTGGTCATCTATGAGATGTAGACAGTGCTGAGTCTTGCTGTCAGAGAAATAAATTATAATATGTTACCATGTCATATTATGACAGTTTGTTTGTGTGACATACTGCAGAATATTTTGAGAAAATGACCACAAATGAATAAAAAAAAATGAAATGAAAAACTCTGGCATGATTAAAGTGACTTGTTAGTGTACGAGTGATTGTAATAGTAATAATCAACACTTGTCATACGTGTAGTTAGACTAAGAGATCCGCCATCATTTCCGCTTACATAACCAAGCTGAGTGGAAACAACAACGACGCCTCCAGTCAACTATACAATTATAGTATAGTTAGGCTTCCTTGTCATTTTAACAAACATGTCATAAATTCAGTGTTCTCCTGCTGGATAAAATTGCAAGGGTAATTTGCATACTATTTTGCATATCAGTAGTATGCTATTTTACATAATGATTTGCATAATGATCAGCATATAATATTTGCGCATGTCTTCGGCATTGAAACATTATCTGACACTATTTCTATTTAACACATGGACACAGGAATCAGACATTTCTCTTAGTGTGAAAGTAGTATAATTATAATATTTCATATTCATTCAAAGTTTATTAAAAGCGCACAAGGATGGTAGAACACTTTTGAAACATGGCAGAAACCTGCCAAGCATGACAGCCTAGGTGTTAAGGATGGTGTTTAATAGTATCATGATGTCTCTATAGTGGGGAGAACACTATGTTTTTACATGAATATGCATACTACTGTACATCATGATGGCGTTGAATTGTGCAATCCATTGTGTTATGTCAGGTTTGAGTTCTAGCTGGCAATAGCAAGTGATGATGAAATTTAAAAGTCGTCTCTCTCTACCAGGAAGTATTTGATTGTACACAAATACTATTGAGCAAAACAAATATGCTTCATTAGTAAGGCGAATACAGCAAGTACTTTTGTAATACATGCAACGAAAGTTACCCTTAAATAGTGCATAAATTAACTCAGCTTTAATATGTCTCTCTGATAACATCTAATGTTATTTCATGATCGTTCTTATAGTTTGAAATATAGAAACATTGAACCTTATTTCTTCATTTATAAAGTGTCAATGATCAAAATAAATTGAGATCAACTCTCATGTTGCAACTGTTTGAAAAGTACAAGAAAAGTTTTCAACACTAAAAAGGGCATGTCAATGAAATCATAAAATGTCTATAAAGGGAACTTCACATTTCCAGCGGTGATTCATAATCTGATTAAGAGAACAAGCAGGATAACAAAATATGATATTAAATTGTAATATGAACCGCGTTAATAGAAGGGTGTTAGTTAATAGCATGTATGTATGTGTAAATGGGGACGGTCCATTAGTAGCTGAGGAAGTATGGCACATACATAGCATGATGTTATGATCACCACTTTACAATTACATACACCATATGTTTACCCAGTAGTCAGTGTTAACATGTGACATAGCTCCGTCTTTTGTGTCATGCACTGTTCTCCTACCAGAGCTACTTCAACCTTGACACAGTGTACCCTGACAAGGCCACAATGTGAAGCCCTATCATTGAACTCAAACAAGTCTGTCATACCATGTATTTTAAGTATTTGTTTGTTTAAATAGCCTCAATACCTTCAATCTCAACAACCCTGTCATACTCCGTCCTTCCGTCCGGGTAGCAAACTTTCGCTCTCCGTCCGGTAGCAAACTTTCCGGTTATACTTTAATATTGTGTTGTTAGTCGATCACAAACTTTCTGGTCGGTCGCTTTCTAATGCTGTACCATAAGTTGCAAACTTTCTTGTCATATTCAAGTGTTGTGCTGTCCAGTCAGTCAGTCTGTCACTCTCTAATGCTATGCCATCAGTAGCAACGTTATAGTCATACATACACTCTCATCAATGTTGTGCCATTAGTAACAAACTCGCCCTCTCCTTTCCCCATCCTGAGTCATGTTTTTATACTATGATTTATAAGTTACTAATTATAAATTTCCATTATTCAAAATGCTTTAAGATTTATAGGACACTTGTGTGTTAAATGTTTCAGTGTTCGTAAACCCATGTGACTACTTCTTCACTAATTTGTAGTCAGAATAATCATTTATTGATATTAGGCTATTCGTCATTTTAGTAAATTTTTGTCAGTGATTTATTTCATTCATTCTATTCTCTATACCTGTTTTGTGTCTTCTCTTGTTTTTTTTTTTACCGTAAAATCAGTTTCCAAGTTTAGAGATTGACTTTGTCGTTGTATCGTCAAAAAGTAAACAAACAAATAAACAATATGTGAAACCATTTAGAGTGTGACATAGTTTCCCATACATTGTACCATAATTTTGTTGGGGAACCCTTGTAAAATGACAGCGGAACTCAGATAGATTTTACCTGCCATATGCAAATGATATGCAAATGAGCATACACTCATTCCATATAAGGCAAAATAGAGTGGTCGCAAAGTAGGAATTTTTACAGAAAAGTAATGTTTCAAATGAACATATCTGATAATAACAAAACCCTTTGCTGCATGAGTGCAAGTGTGGGTACTCAGGGGTATTTGCACTGATGTTTGCACTTTTACTCGCTACTCTAATGAAAAGTATGACTGCTGAGCAAGCACTCGTACAAATAGCTGTGTCCGCTACTCTCGTGTGTAGATTGTGTCATATTATTTATAATGTTCAAGGTGAATTATGTAGAGAAAACAAAAATCTACTTCTGGTCAGAATCGTTTGTGCTTCCTGCTTGAATGCAAGAGAAAATTGCAAGATGTTTTGACACAATGTTATCTTATATTATTTTTTCAGGCGCTGAATGGATTTGTGATGTTTGTATCCCGCAAGGGCCGCGTGTTGTATGTTGCTGACAATGTGGTCAAACATCTAGGTATACCCCAGGTAATACAAATAACAACAGTCAATAAATATGTCAGTCACTGGACATCATTAAAACTAATGCAACCCGTCAAGAAATCACTTCTGGGAATTCATTAGTATTCTTAAAATATAACTGGTACTGTTAATTACCATCAGATGATCTTTTTGTAAATTATGAAAATAATCAAACAAAACAAAACATAATACACTGTGGACATCAAATTTGTCTTTCTTGACGTATGTTTGTACGTACGTACGTACGTACGTACGTACGTACGTACGTATGTACGTACGTATGTACGTACGTACATATGTATGTACGTATGGCATTCGTACATATGTACATACGTATGCATGTACAGATGGGTGGACGTGCATGTGGGATGTACGTATGTACATATATACATACATACGTACGTACGTACGTACGTACGTACGTACATACATACATACATACATACACACATACACACACACATACATACATACATACATACGTACGTACGTACATACGTACATACGTACGTACATACATACCTACATACATACATACATACATACATACATACATACACACATACATACATACATACACACATACATACACACACACATACATACACACACACACACACACACACACACACACACACACACACAAATATAAGTATATTTACCTGTTTTATAACTATAACATAATTGCACTGTGATAACTTTTTGTTTTCTATTTCAGCATGACATGATAGGAAATAACATTGTAGAATTTATTCATCCGGATGATCAGAAAGAATTAGCCAAACAGTTCATAGTGAAAAGACCAGGACAGCAGTCCTACAGGGGTTATGGTGTAAACAACTCAGCTGATTGCCCACTATCCATGGAAGTTCATTTCTTTGATAATACAGGTCAGATACCGTTTGTATGAATTTAAAGTTTGTCGCAGTATTTTCAGTTTTCTAAATAAGTGTGTAAATGTGTTTGTTTGTCTCTCTGTGTATGTATATGTGTGTGTGTGTGTGTGTGTGTGTGTGTGTGCATGCATGATTGGATGTATCTGTATCTGTATCTATGTGTGTACTCATACATGTGTATATACATGTGTAGCTTGTGAATGTCTTTTTGAAATAAAATTCAACACACATAAAATCTGATGATGTCATGTAAAAAGTAAGTGACAACCGAAATGATAGTACCAGTAGTGTACCGGTATAGTATAGTACAGGTGGTACTTCATATCAATGATTCATTAACCACAAGTTTACATTTCACCAACTGTATTATTCAGTGGGTCACAGCTTACAGTTTATACAGGTTATTCATATAGTGAAGTGTACCACCCTGCTAATAACAACAAAACACAAAGGCTTACAATGATGTATTTCTACATTTCAGCAAATTCGTTATCACAATTGTACATCTAAGCAAACCCATATTGAAGCACAGAATACTTAGTAATATGTAAAAATGTAGTCTGGATGCCAACGTATAGTTTCTATAAACTAAACCAAGTATAAATGGTAACGATATTCTATAGGAACTAGACTAGTAAAAATATGAATTTTCATAATATTTATCATGTATAGCCACAACAAAGAAATGTTACAGTAGCTAATCCTGTTTTGTAAAATATGGAAAATATTTTGATTTATGGTGATAACAATTTTTTATTGCTGCAGTGAACCCTGTATAACAAAGTGGGTCATTGGGTCACTGGAACACTTGATTATGTATGTTGTCATGTATTTCTATGCTCATTTAGTGGTTTCATACAGCACACAACTTATTAGCAATAATTGAGTGATGTGATTATGGTCTGTTTTACAGATGGGAGCAAGGGTAATTCAGTCATTGACTACATACAAGAGAGGTCTTTCTTCATGAGGATGAGATCGGTTACTCCGAAGAAGGGAAGTGGTGGTAAAGGCAAAGTCATTGGATACAGGGTAAGGAAGGAAATTACCACTTCCCAGCCAGAAGGCTTTATATAGTTTTGGGATCACTTACAGATCTCTACCTTTGTGATGGCTGTAAACCATGAGTGTATGTACGTATGTATGTATATATGTATGTGTGTGTGTTTGCTGTGTATGGAACGTCTTAGGGCCATCCTGTGTTCACTGGAGTGTATAGTTTCATTGATTTTCTCAGTGCTGACTCGTCCACCATGAATGTATGACTATACTATATGTCTGTCTTTCGTTTGTGTATGGAATGTCTTAGGTTCTTACTGCGTTCACTGAAGTGTACCTTTTCATTGGACTTATTCACCATAAATGTATGTGTATATATGTCTGTCGTCACCGTGTATGGAACATCTTAGGTTCGCACTGTGCTCACTGAAGTATGCATTTTTCTGACGAGTGGCACCATGTGCAGGTCGTAATAGGTGACATAACAAGGTTGAGATAAGGCAGAAATAGAAAATAGTTGTACGTGGATGCCCTCAAAATTATGGCCATATCATCATATCAAAAAAAAAATTGACATCTACTCAACTGAACTTTCATGAAATATGCCATCAAGAGAGATTTTGAAACACCGAAATGACGAGTCAGCAGGAATTGATTTTAATGCATAATTACACAATCTAATAAAGAGGTAATACATATTTATATACTGATAGGTAAATGACAGACAGTGATATATAGTGCCTGTAATTACAGTTCATTAAAACTTGAGATGTTAGTAGCATTCCAGATATGACAAGCTGTAAATGTGAGCATAGTATGTTAATTTAGTTAGACAGGCTACAGAGACCCCAGGGAGAGCGCCGTTGACTGGCTTTTGTTTGACTAGAAATCATGTAAGATTTGCCTCATAAGTGTAGTAAGATGTCAAGGAGGAAAGTTGCAGTTATTCCGTAAATGATTACTTAATGAAGTAGGGAAACTGAATTCAACTTTGTGTGAACCCAACTTGAGATGACTTGGATACCCTTGGTATGCAACTAATAGCTTGTGAGTGTTTTCATGTTTGGATGAAGTTACAGGGAATATGACGGAAAGCAGGAAACCACAGGAAACCGCAAACTTTAGATACTGTATTTTCACAGCTAACAATTTACAAATGAGTCATTTACAATCATGTGTGTGTATAGGCTGTACATGAATAGTGTAGGGTGTGTAGGTGATGTGCTTGTGCATGCTTGTGTGTGTGTGTGTGTGTGTGTGTGTGTGTGTGTGTGTGTGTGTGTGTGTGTGTGTGTGTGTGTGTGTGTGTGTGTGTATGTGTGAATGCTTATGTGTGTGTGTGTATCCTACATGAATCATGCAGGGTCTACTATGGGGTATACGTGTGTCGTGTGTCGATGTGTGGGCATGCACGTGCTATGTGCATATACCAACCCTATATGAATCTTGATTGGCGTGTGTGTGTGTGTGTGTGTGTGTGTGTGTGTGTGTGTGTGTGTGTGTGTGTGTGTGTGTGTGTGTGTGTGTTTGTGTGTGCATTCGTTATTCATACAAGGTGAAGGCACGTATATTGAAAATATTCTGAAATATTAAAACCCAGAAATATATGATATATGATCTACTTTACTTTACATGAAGTGACATATCAAATTATATGTACTATGCAAATTAAGCACAACTTACCAGTATTGTTATATGCAAATGAAGTCTCTAAATATACATGTCAAGTGATTGAAATTGTCCAGCTTGAGTTTTTTTAGTTGCATGATACGCATTCTAATTATTGATGGCTGTGGTCTGATTTTCAAATTTTCCTGCCAATTTTTGCTACTTTGAAATTGTTAAATGTATTGTCCATCTGTTCTCTGTATTAGAGACGAT